>NC_056748.1:925514179-925726679 GCF_019279795.1 Protopterus annectens | reverse complement strand
TAATCTACTGAACACATTCAGCATCTATTCCATTTGGTTCACGAATATGAGTACACAGAAGAGAATAGAAATGTTAAATATTCTGTTCACAATTAATGGGGAGAACACAGCTATGCTAATATGTCTCTAAGAAGAGAAATGATTATGCCTCACCTGCAAAACCAACTTTACCAAAACTACCTTAAACTGCTATTTACTCTTAATAAAATGTAAACATTTTGTGGCAAACTTACCTAAAAGGTACTATTGCTATCTTACTCTGTCCAAACTAAGATGGTTCTCTTGCTCCCCCAGGTCTGTCCTATCCGCCTGTGCTCTTATATTTAAGCTGTTCCTTCTCTGCCTTTCTCCTCTGTTAACAAGGTAATTGAAACTTAAAATAATTAAAAGGTCACATTGTTCTTCCAGCACTGGATTTCATACTTCACCATTCCCATAATATTCCCTGGAATGTTGTGCAAAATCTGTTACCATCTAGGGTCTTAGAGAATGCAGCTCTCTTCTTTTGTCTATTAGATCAGTATATAGCACTGTCACCTTCAAAAGCAGACATAAGGAGTACTTCTTTAATGAAAATAAATGCAGTTTTTATTTTGGAGTACTATAGCAACTTTACAACTATTTGGTGAAGTGGCTCATCCATTTGCAGCCATGCCTCAGTTGCTACAGTTAGGCACCTGAATTGATTAGCAGTAAAATGTTACTACAGCTGCATCTGCAGTATAGATTTATTCCTCTCTGCAGTACATATTTACTCCTTTTAGATACTATCTGCCTACTCTTGTCTACTATGGCATCATACATGCCACTCTTGTGATTACTTTAGTGTTATATACCTTAATGATTCTAGCCTCGGTCCGTGGTGCAGAGGGATGGAGCCCTGATTGTGTCCCAGGTGACTGAGGTTTGATTACTGGTCCCAGCACTGCAGAAGCCAGGGCGTGAGGGGGAGGAGTTAAAGAGCACGTCCCACTTACCTGTCCTGGAGGGTGCGGAGGCTAAAAAAGACAGAGTGAATTTGGCAGAAAACAGGGTTGTGTAACTTCCTTAGTGAAGGCTGGAGAAACCATCAATTATATTTCAGGTGGAGGAGCAAAGCTGCTTGGCAAGAACACCACTTGCAGGAGTGAAGGGATGTCCACTGAGTAAGCCCAATGTTCTTCCCCTCCACCAAGCATTACTGAGTGTGTGAGAGGATAGGGCTACAAAGCAAGAAAAACAAGAACTACCCTTGATAGCTCTGTAAACATTGGCACCTTCCAGTTGACTCACACCCTTTTAAAGGGAAACAAACTGGCAGATTGGCAAGCAGGGGGCTGATGACGATCGACAGACATGGTGGTGGGGGTGCAAACAGTGTCAAAAAAAATTTTAAATTCTGTGGTAGGAACATACTTGAATATATTTACCCAACATAAAATAAAATAAAAAAAAGCAAAATAAAAAGTAGCTTTAGCACATTAAGCCACTTCTGGCTTTCACAGTTCCTGACTGTGTATTTATAGTTATACTCCTTGTTTTATGGTGTGCACTTTCAGATATAAGTTTGGTGCTACATTCTTCTTATCCTCATAGAGGTATTCTGGAACACCCACTAGTAATGCAGAAAGAACTGTATAAACGTTACAGCTCAACACCATAATTCTGGGGTCACAAACATAAATAATCACTGTGTCATCCACCTATGAAGAAGCTGACTGTTGAATTGTCTATGGCTACTAGGGTTAGAAATAAGTAATTCAGTAAGAGGTTCACTAAAAGGCTTCATCTAACCAAAGAATGGAAACAAAACAGTGAAATAAACAAATATGTAACTTTGTAAAACAGTGAAAACTCAGAATAAACGTGTTCCTTTAAGGGCCCTTTGCAGGGCTTCTAGTGTTTGTATAATTGCTTTTCATATGTTCATAGACTGTATGCAAATGAAGAAACATTCATCCTGTAACATGGTGACAGTCTCAAGAATTTTGTTTCCATACATAATCAGTGCAGGTCAGGATTAGTAAATGTGTGCCAAATCAGGAATGGAGATACACAATGTGTGAATCCGCACAGAGTGAGCTCACTGCTGAGTTGAAATATAAGTACTGATACTGAACCTGACAACCCAGCAATAACATAAACATGTCCAATACGCACTTGTGTGTCCTGCAGTGACTCTTACTTAGCATCAAGTACTTGCAAGACTTTTAAATACAGAGCTGGTATAATATAAAACAGGAAAGACATGTTAGTAGCACAGCATAATCACCTGGCAGTTTTTATTTCTTTAACATCTACAATTTGGCATTGCATAAATACAGCGCTAAACTAGTTCCCACATCTCAAGCTAAACCCTATAGGCAGAAAGGATGCAATTCAGCTGTTGGAAGATGAAAAGTAAGCAAGGTGGGTCTTGTTGACATTTCACATCTTTGTTAATTTGTTTGTAATGAATCTAGTCAATCAATCACAGTGGCATCGTGGCATCTACCTCTTCAAACAGTGCCTGAATACACTTTGATTAAAGTCTGTCTGAGTTTCTTCTCCAGAGTCACTGAAGCCTGATGGCAAAGCATAATAGCTTTCAAGGTACAAGAATTATAACCTTTTAAAATCAATCAGAGTAAAAAACACACACACTATCATAACAAACACCTACCTGTTTCAAACTATTTCAAGCGTGCGGTTTGATTGTCATTACTTTAGTGGCATTCCAAAGCTTCAACGAATATTACACCTGCACTGAATGTCACATCACAAAGGAAAGACAAATCTCCTCTTCAGTTCTTCATTCCTTGCTTCAGCCCAAAAAGTAGGTATTATTAAATGTAATTGTCATTCTTGCTGTGTTTTTCTAAATCTCTAGCTGTGAATATAAAAAGATCTTCTGCGACAAAACCTGAAAAACCTGATGGCAAAGGTAAAAATTTGGCTAATATGATACTGTATAAAGGGCAGTATAGGAGGCACTGCAGTGACTTATATACAGGGATAGCAGTGTTTGGTATTACAATGACCTGCTCTTTGGACAGGGGCAGAAGAAATGGTATTGCACTCGAGGACAGTAGGATCAGTACGGCAAAGGGTTACCCAGGTGGCATGGCAACAGCTGACAAGTGCAGTGACCTGTTATAAAGATGACAGTAGGACTGGCATGACTGGCCCAGCAGAGATCTTGGACAGACAGAGGGGATGGTACTTCAGTGACTTTTGCCCTGAGGAGGGCAGTAGGATCAGCACTGCAGTGGGTTACACTCAGGGAGAGCAGTAGGCCTAGCATTCTAGTGGCCTATCCCCATGGTGGCCAGTAATACTGACACTGCAGTAGGTGACCCCCAGAGACAACACAAGGACTGCCACTGTAGTGATCGATCCTAATGGTGACTAGTAAGTGTGGAATTGCAGTGGCCTGCATCTGGAGATGGCAGTAGGACTGGCACTGCAGTGGCCTACTCTGATGGTGGTTAGTAGAACTAGCACTTCAATGACCTAACCTTGTGGTGGCTACTAGGCCTAGCATTGTAGCGACCTAACCTGATAGTGGTTAGTAAGACTAGTATTTCATTAATTAGCCACATAGAGGACAGTCACATAAGGAATGGAACTATAGCAGACTACCCCATATGGAAGGAGTATTGGTACTGTAGTGACCTCTCAGTAGGGATGACAGTAATCCGGCAGACCAGTGGCCTGCTCCAAGGGAGGGAAGTAGGATTTGCACTGTAATGATCTGTCCATAAGAAGAACAGTGGGAAGGCAGTGTAGTGGCCAATGCCTAGAAAGGGCAGGAGGACTGACACTGCAATGGGTTGTCAGTAGAGAAGGGCGCATGAATGGCATTGAATAACTTACTCATAAGGGGACACAGCAGCAATGGTACTGCAGTTACCTACCCTAGTGATGGTGGGAGTACTGACACACAAAAAAAACAGGTGTCAATCCATTAGGTGGACTGCAAAAATGGCAGTGAGGTGTCTTACCCCAAGGAAAGGTAATATGACTAGCTCTGTAGGGCACTTAGAGTGATCCCAGAGTGGCCTAAACTTACAGGGCTATCTGTGAAATCTAACAGAAGAATGAAGTGGCTATGCCAACATTCATTTACTCTGTACATGTGCGATGCATGCTATCATTTCTGGTCACTTAGTTTAGACAGTTCTATTATTACTCTGCAACATATAAAAATTATACCCCATCTAACTAAACCGCATCAATACAAATTCTGCCATAAATTCACTGATTTTAGCCACACCATCTTCAATGAAAGACTTTCTTCTGTTAACTGGTCCAACCTACACTCACTTCCACTCAATGATTCAATTCTCAAGTTCAATCATATCTTCTTAGACATACTAGACTCACTAGCCCCCCCCCCCAAAAAAAAATAAGAATAAAATCAAATTATGCCCCCTGGCTAAGTAAAGAAACTCGTTCACTAATGCATAAAAGAGACTTTGCCTGGAAAAACTGACTAAAATCTAAATCCCCCTTTCACCAACAATTATTCAAACAATTAAGAAATCACACTAAAAAACAAATATGCAATGATAAGAAAAAGTTTTACCTCAAAGCACAGTCCACGCATCACTCCAACCCCCAAAAATTCTGGAGTAATATTAACTCACTCCTTCACCCTGGTAAACCTCCATCCCCAAGCCCTTACTGCAACCTTGCAGACCAAGATACTGCCTCCCTCCTTAACCAGTTTTTTTATAGATACCATTAGTAAACTAACTAATTCTAACCACCCCCCCCGAAAAAAAAACACCTCTTCAAACCACAAATAATGAAACACATTTCTCTCTCAATCCTGTCACTACCTCTTACATAAAGTCTCTCCTTCTAAAACTCAGACCTTGCTGTTCCTCTGCTGACAATCTCCACCCCACATTTTCTCAAACTTGCGGCTGACTCCATTGCCTATCCAGTTTCAGTTCTTATAAATAGATCTATCAGAGATGTCACCATGCCCAAAATCTGGAAGTTTTTCTACGTTATTACCCTTCACAAAGGTGGCAACTCCACTGATCCCTCCAACTATAGACCCACTGCTATACTGTCCCCACTATCCAAAATTCTTGAAAAGTGCATACATAACCAGATACTGAAATTCCTCATACACAATAACCTCCTTTGTCCTACCCAACATGGATTTTGACCAAACCACAGTACCTCTACTGCCCTTCTAGCCTTTACTCACACCATCGCTGATGCTAGAGACAACAACAAACTGGTCTCTTTTCTTTTCTTAGATCTTTCTAAAACATTCAGTACAGTATCACACTGCAAATTACTAAACAAACTGGCTCTCCTAAACCTTTCCCCCTCTATGTTCTCTTGGTTCTCCAGCTATCTTTCTGGCAGACTACAATCTGTCAAATGGCAGTCTTCTTATTCTACAGCAATCAATTAAGAAAAACCTACCAAAAACTTGGCCTTTTATATTGGAATAAAAACATTCTATCTCCTGATATCAAACTACCCTTGTCACAAGCCTACTTACTCCCAAGTCTCCTCTATAGAGCCCCAGTTCTTACTAACCTTCAATCCTGCTCCCTGTCTAAACTGGAATAAACTTATAACAAAATCACTAAATTTGCAGCTAACTTACCTAATTCAACACACCACTGCCTCGCTCTTAAAAAACTCCAGTAGACCGAACTTCCCTATCAACTCAAAACATCTCAACTCCATATGACCAACTTCCTCCCCAATAACCCTAATGCTTGTGCCTCTATCTCCAATCTAGTTACTATACTCCTTCCCGCCCCCTATGTAGTGCTGACAAATCCCTTCTCCAAACTTATAACTCCAGAATTAACATTGGTAATCTTCTATATAAAATCTCTGTAAAAAAAATCCTGGAACAACCTCCCTGCCAACTTACATTGCACTACTCACACTAACCACTTCAAAAAAGAACTGAAGAACTTCTTTCTTAACACTTGGCTCTGCTCCTACCATGACCCAACCTAATCCAGTTTCTACTTGCTATTATCTATTGTATCTCTAGCTTTTAACTGTATGTCTGTTGGCTATGTTCACTCTAGCCAAATAAACAATAAACTCTGTATGGAAGGTACTTTATTTTCATTTTTATATTTATAGGTTCATAGGTTCATACTAGGCTATCTGCCCTGGGGCAATTATAAGCCTAGCCCGATTCTGTATGGCTTACGCCACCCCTTGATTTGAGTATACTGTGCCCTTTTTAAGGTTTAGTTTACTGTGCCTCTGTCTAACAGTGACACGGGAGTAATCCCTGGGACAAACCTACGATCCCCCATCCACCTATCGAGATTCTTCTTGAAGAGATTCAGTGAGGTGCACTGCCTCACATGAACTGGAATTCTATTCCAGAGTGAAGGGAGCCTCTGGGTTATGAACCTGTCCCTCCAGCAAGTTCTATTTATTTCTGTGCTGAGGTTCAAGTCCCTCGAGCGTGTGGCTCTAAGGGATTTAGATTTACTGAGGTGGAGCATGTCCATTAATTCTGGATTTGACATAGCTTTGTATGTCAGGCATAGATCGCCTCGAAGTAGGCGGTATGCAACTGAGTAGAGCTGGAGTTTTTTTAACCGAGCAGCATATGGCATCTGTTTGAGACCCTTGATCCTCTTGGTGAGATACTTTTGGGGTCTCTCTAATTGCTGCAGGTGTCAGGTAAGGTACATCCCAAAAGGGGCATTGTATTCTATGATGGGCCTGATGAGGGATGAATAAAGGGGCACGATTACCTCTCTTGATCTAGATGTGAAACCCTTCGTGATGAGGTGGGCTATGTAGAAGATCTTTCTAACCACTTTGGCAATGTGGTTTTCAAAGGAGAGATTGCTATCAACTTGGGTCCCCAGGTCAATAATAACTTTCTCTGTACTTAATGGGTTTCCGCCTATGTGGTAATTTGTGGGCACATTGTTTTTGCCAAAGGGTATGACTATACATTTTTTGGCATTTAGCTTTAAACCATGGTGCTGGCACCAGTCATCTGTCTCTGTGAGACCTTTTTGAAGGATGTTTGTGTCAGCTGGAGAGTCGATTATGGCACCCAGTTTGCAGTCGTCTGCAAACTTGGTGAGCCATCGTCCTCCCACGTTTGCCTGTACCTCGGAAAAGTATATACCGAACAAGAGTGGTCCCAGGACAGAACCCTGTGGGATGCCACTTGTGACCAATTTCGAGTCTGACATGGCTCCAGCAACTCTCACTTTGTGGGTTCTGTCTTTGAGCCAGTTTGTGACCCATCTTGTGACATAGGGGTTTATATTTAAGCTGGATAGCTTATCTATGATGCCCAAGTGGGGTATTGTGTCAAATGCCTTTACAAGGTCCAGATAGGCTGTGTGGACTACCTTCCCTTCATTTATGGCTTTGGTGACTGTTTCGAAGAAGTCAACCAGGTTCAAAAGGCAGGATCTGCCCTTGACAAAGCCGAACTGGGTAGGATCTAGTGTCTATAGGTCCCCAATGTCTTTGTTTATGAGCTCCATGATGATCCTCTCCATAGCCTTGCAGACTAAGCTAGTCAGGCTTATGGGGCGATAGTTTCCAGGATCCGTGAGAGCTCCACCTTTGTGGAGTGGGACCACTGTTGCTGCACGCCATTCTGTGGGCACATATCCTGTAGTGAGGCTGAGATTGTATAGCTGTTTTATTTGAGGGATTAGTTCCTCTTGGAGTTCATGTAGGACACAACCTGGGATGCCATCTGGTCCCATGGAAGCAGTGTTTTTTGCTTTGGAGAGGGCAGCCTTCACCTGAGCATCAGAGATGTTTGGGAGACAGCCCTCTGCCGGGATAGATACTTGCTCTTTTGGGGGGGAGAAGTTTGCACTGAACCTGTCTGCCAGGATATTGGCGATGTCTGTGGGTTCAGTGTATTTTTTGTCGTTTAGAATCAATTCAGAACAAGTCTGGGAGTTGCATCCCAGGTTCCTAACATAACTGAAAAAAGCCTTATGATTGTCTTTGGTGTCCTGTGCAATTTTTCTCTCGAAGCTGGCCTTGGAGGATTTTATGAGGGATCGTAATTTTTGCTAGTACTGATCAGAGATGCCTTCCTATTATGGATTTTGCTCTATCATGTAGTAGCTTCCTCCTTCTGTTGTACAGTTTATTTATGGCAGGGGTCCACCAGACTGGACGCCTGCCTTTGGATGATTGGGTCTTGGTTTTGTTTGGGATAGCATGATCCATGCATTCCTGAAGATGTCCGTAGAATGCATTTATATAGGATTCTGCAGTTTGGGCCATAGTTTCCACTGGCCCTGGAGCCTTGAAGGATTCCACTTTGGTTTTGAGAAGTGAGAAGTTCGCTTTTGAGAAGTTTTTCACTGTGGTTTTCTGGGCTGGGGTGGGGTCGGGATGTGGACATCCAGTGAAATTAATTTATGGTCTGATCTTACCAATGAGGGATATACTTCTGGTGTGGAGCATAGAGTCCCCATGTTGGTAATGATCAGGTTTAGTATGTT
Organism: Protopterus annectens; assembly: GCF_019279795.1. Classification (NCBI taxonomy): domain Eukaryota; kingdom Metazoa; phylum Chordata; order Ceratodontiformes; family Protopteridae; genus Protopterus; species Protopterus annectens. The sequence goes on along the minus strand of NC_056748.1, from coordinate 925,718,223 downwards.
GTCCCTCTTGTGGGATTGGTGACTAGTTGTTCCATAGCATTTGAGTTTATAATTTCCAGGAACCTTTGGGCTAAGGTGCTGGGGTTTGAGTAGTGCTCCCAGTCAATGTTTGGGTAGTTGAAGTCACCCAATATAATGGTGTTTGGAGAGATCTTCATGTTCTCCAATGTTTTCAGGAAAGCCGAGTGGGATTACTGACTTTGAGAGGGTGGTCTGTAGGATGCTATAAACTGAAAAGCAGTCTTGCCCACTGTTAGTTGCACATGGATGGTCTCCGATACCTCATGCAATGCCACTAACCTGGAGGTGTGGATATCCTTGATAAATATGGAAACTCCCCCTCCTTTTGTGGTTCGGTCCGGGTGTTGGGGCCGAAAAGCATGATATGAGGTATAGCCTGGTAGTGCTGGGGTGCTCTCTGGAGCCTTGAACCAGGTTTCTGTCACTGCACAGATATTGATGTTCTCCATACTGAGGAGAGCTTTGAGTGCGTGCATCTTGAGGTTAAGACTTCTGGCATTAAGCAGCATTACCCTTAGTTTCTTGTTCCTTGTGCTGTCTATGGGGGTGGGTTTGACTTTTGAGCCTTGCCTAAAAAAGGCACTATGAGGGTGGCAAGAGCCTTTGCCAATATCTGAAAGCCCAGTGGTGACAGGTGCAAGCCATCCCTAGTGAAGCAATGTGGCTTGTCGAGCATGTCATCCCAGGCTGACAGACACTGGATCCCCTTTGAATGACACCAAACTTTTAGCCAATTGTTAAAATCGATCATTTTGTCTTTGTACTGTGGCATCATTCTAGGTGAGGGTAAGATGCTGCTCAAGGTCAGGGTCATACCAGCCTGGGCTACATGATCAGAGAGCTCCTCTATGTCTCTTTTCATGTAGTCCAGGGAGGTACGTCTCAGGTCATTCACACCAGCATGTACAATGACTGAGTCATATTTGTATTTGCTTTGGGGTGACCTGAGTGCTTGCATTATGTGAAGCATTTACTTATTCATTATTTACTTTCTCTCTCATACTACATTATTTACATATTTTTTAAAAATTGTCTTTTACCTTGTTGTTTATACTTATGTAAATCAATCTGTAATTGTCTGTACTGCAGCTTTTCTCCTCGGGTCTCCACTGAAAATGGCCCTGTGCTCAGCTGGACTAATCCGGTTAACAAACATGAAATAAATAAATTAATTAATAATACCACTCTCTCATGCAGGGAGCAGGATGATTATGGTAACAACAAGGAAATACACTGGGTCAAAGCATGAAGCAGTAGTGGGATAGTTAGCCATCACTGGGGGCACAGGTGGAGTCAGGACAGTATGACACATGGACTGCTTCTTGGATATTTTCAACAAGCAGTAATAATACAAAAATGGTCACAGATCAGCAGTAACTAGATGCTGAACATGAGCACTGCTTCACATAGCTAAGTATGCATTTTTCTTCTGTAGGGTAATACTTTGTATACCCACAATAACAAGGTTTACCCACAAGGACAAACCCTAAATGGATAAATTACTCTGACTATGGGCATATCCTGCACTATTTAATTATTCATCTCAGCATTTTATAACATGGACCAACAGAAAAAAAAAAACACATACTTTTTCTTTTATAAATATGTTTATTTTTTAACACATGGAAGAAACATTGTGTGTGTGGTACATGTGCTTGTGTGTGAGTCTTGTGAATTTGTATAATTGCCAAATTCCCTGCATGGCTGCGAATGTTTTTCAGGATGCCAGTTCCACAACTGTTGCAATATCTGAGAACATGCTGGATATTTTTGGTTTAATTTTATTTGAATAATGTGCAGTATATTTTAAAATACATTTGCTGCATGAACTATGGAGACCAATAGCTGCTTGAGAAATTTATTTGGCTTTTGGCGAGTATTTTCTCTTGTAGCTCAACTGAATGAGAACACATATAAACCTTCCTTGCACTGGTCATTCAGTCTGCAGTTAATCTGCAGTTTTCTCATAAGTAATACACACTTTATCTTTAATTATTTACTAGTTCTTTTCTCAGCAAGTACTTGAAAAATATCATTGTTCTCAATGAGTCTTACATCATTAAACAAGCAGATAAATAAATAAATAAATAAATGAAGAGTGCAAAAAGAAAGCCCAGAGCATCAATCGGGATATTATAATATCTCTGCAGTCCTCGGGATCTGCATGTTTGTTTAACACAAAGGATTGAGGCTATAAGCTGTTAATCAACTCCACCCTTTAGTCTGGAGATTGACTCTCTCAGCCTCCATTTGCCTAAAGTGCGACTCAAGATGCTGCTAGGTCACCACTGAATAGAGAATTGCATCTAATGGGTTTACCTAGCTCATATTTAATCTCTCTATATAATGATACGCTGCTGTCGCTGTAGCATAAGCCATCTCAGTCATTATGGCTACATCTTAGCCATAAAGCTCTGTTATGCATAATTCCATTTTCCATCCATGTCTTGATATTGTAAACTGCTTCTAGAACTAAATGTAGCATATTTTTGCATTGATAAATGTGCATTTATATTTGTTTTTCAGCATATCCTTTTATCTGTAAATATATTTTGTTAATTTCCTATGTGATCCTATTCACCCCGGCTGAACCTGCAAATGGTCCATTGAGATCAGTGCACTACCCCAGTAAACAAATATAAGTAAATAAATGAATGAATAATAAATAAATAAAATAAAAAGTAATTTAAAAAAAATCAATGTTATAAAAAATGTATTATAAGCCTGGTACTGGCATATGATGATATGCAATCTGAAATGTCAGCCTGAGTTTTGTTATAGGCTGAGACTGATGGAAGCTGAATGAAGTGGGAAAAAGTGCCCCTCCATAAGCCATCTCTCCTTTCTTGACAGGGAGAGGGAACAGCATGCTGCATTGCCAAGCATCCACCTTGAAGTTACAGTGATTTCTGTAGCAAGTAAAGAACTATTGGGATGTTCACTCCAGGATTGCTGTCAGATGTACAGAGCAGTGCAGACACATGGAAGTACACAAATGCTTCCTTCAGTAACACCAATGTAGGCAGTGAATATGATTGAGAAAGTGTTGTGTTTAGTAGAAAGGGTAGTTGCAGCTCATTGCAGGGTAAAATGATTAGCTGTGAAACAGAAATAGAGAAACTATTGCAAACATTTTACAGTTTAGCACAAGCTGCTTGCACTTACCTTCCTACATTGCTGAAATAATGAATTTACAACAGCTAAATGCAATGCCGAGCCAAAGGTCTAGCACCTTTGTGGCTTATCATTGCACACCAAGATTCTTAATGGGCTGCTCACTCTGTGACAGAGTGGATGAGTCCTACCACTGACCCAGGTAAGCCAGGTTTAATTAGTGGCCGCAGCACTGGAGGAGCCATAGGAGAGAGAGGAATGAAGTGCATGCACAATTCACCTTTTTTTAAGGGAGGGAAATAGTGTGAGTGTCAAGGAGTGTAGCAGGTATCTATATGAAATATCAGGACCCACTAGAGCAAGTCCTGAAACACAGCGACTGAATGGTCACAAGATCAAACTTAGATATACTAAGTCTGAGATGAAACTTTTCAGAATATTCCCTTGATGGAGATCTCGGACCTGGTATATATAAGCTTGCAGGGTGTGGGGCTTGCCCCCCACCAGGGCATGCAGGGGAGCTTGCCCCATTGAAAAGAGAAGTTTAAAGGAGAAGAGCAATTTTTGAGATTCGCTATTCTTCTGTGTTTTCTATCTTTTTTTTTTTTTTTTTTTTTTGGCTTGCTGGCACTCATCATTTCAATTGTCAACATTTCAGTAGGGAGTTATGTAGCCACTGTGCTGCTAGTGTACCAGAAAACACAGCAGAATGCATGCCAGATCATAGAGGGCAGGGCTACAGAGGAAGCATCATGCTTCCTGTAAAGGTGTAGCATGGCCTAGCATGTTCCCTATTGCACTCTCCTATGAAGGTGGGACTTAAGGTAGATACATTACCACAAAGGTGGACTCATTTGCCTCATGGGTTTGATCTTCAAAATGAGTCTGGCATCAGCATAAGGGGATTAGGGCATAATTCTGTTAGTGTGCTCAACCCTCACGCCTAGCAGCTGAAGGTGGAAAAATGGGCCAATTGTGTGACTAGAGAGGGGAGCTAATGATCAGGAGACTGTCAGTAAAAAGACAAAAAAAAGATTCTGAGTGGGCAGGACCACTTTTGTTCACAGAGTACACAGCACATAATAATATTGCATTGTTTTACTATCTTTGTGCAACTGCAATGAGTTTGACTAGTCAACATTTTTTCAGTGACTTGTATATGTTCAAGTACATTATACTGGTTCAGTAAAAATGGGTGGAATTCACACAAATGAGACAGAATTTCAACATTATTTACTCCAGAGATATGAGGAGCAGTAAACAAGTTGAAGTTTCAGATGTAACACAGGCTTGTTGTAATTAGCATGACAGATTTATTATTTTCCTTTAGTACAGGCAAATCCAGATGTAGCAATAAATCTGTTAGGATGATTGATGCAGTAGCATTTCAAGCTTTCAGTTCAACATCATCTGTTATCTTTCCTGAGTCCACTTGTTTTCAGTACTCTTACATCCACATGTACTCATAAGCACTCACAAAATGATATTTGTAACTATGTAAAATAAACAGAAATATTCATGATGCCTGCATTTGTCTAGTTTTATTCACTACTGGGTTTTCAGAGAATGAATGAATGATATAGTCATCTTTGTATCAAAGTGCGTTGAAAGGTGCAAGACTCGTACACTCATCAGTTACCTTTATATCACATTATTATGCTTTTTTCCACCAAGACAATGTTCATTCCCCACAATGAAAGCAAACTCTAAATTTCATTTTTTTTGTCATTACATTAAGCTGCAGCATTTTCCCTCGGCCATAGCACTGTGTATTTTTTATCTGTTTATTATTCATTTTATTGTAAAGCATATGTCTATGAGTAAACTAAATTTTTTATTTATTTATTTATTTTTATTTTTACATTTGTTATTTTATTTATTTATTTATTTTTATTTTTACATTTCTTATCAGGATTAGTCCGACTGTGCCTAGAGAGCCTTTTAACAGCGGAGACCCGAGGAGAAAAGCTCCAGGAAAGTAATTAAAAAATAAGAAAAAAAATAACAATTCAAGTTGTAACATACTTAACAGTACAAAAACACTGAGAAATATAAAATACAAATATATACAAGGCAAAAGTACAGTATTTTGAGAATGCAGCAGCAATATGTTTGAGAAATTTGTTTAGTATTAAGTTAGTTACAAGGAATGTAGCAATGCCTAAAATAAATAAAAACAATCAGAGTAACATCATGACATAGTACAACAAAGATGCATTTAATAGCATAGGTACTAACTAAAGAGAGAGTAATATAGGTAGACAGTTTAGGTAGATACCAGGCAGATATGTTAATTAAGAGAAGAAAAACTCATTAGGTAATTTCCTGACAAGTACAGATCCATGCTTGTTGGATATGGATTTTAGTTGCTTTTTGAACTCGCCACTTTTGGTAGTGGAGTGAAGGGACAATGGAAGTGTGTTCCATGAGTATGCAATTCAATGACTGTAAAGTATTTTTCCAATATTTTTGTTTGGCTTAGTCACCTGCAGAAGGTTTTGTTGTGTGCTTCTGAGTTCACGATTGGGTGTGCAGGGTGTAATTAGGGGTGTAAGGGTAGGGCAGGAGTTGGGGCTATTTGGGATAATTTGTGCAATTTGTAGTTGTGATATTTGAAGCATGTGGGGGAGCTCAGGTCATCTTAAGCTTTTCAGGGATATACACTGACAGGATTTGTAGCTATTACTGGCTGTGAATCTGACTATCTTGTTATAGGTGGTTTCTACTTTGGTTAAGAGATTATTTTGGAGGTTAGTAAGTATGGGAGCAGCATACAGCAGGGATATTAGAATAAATGTTTGAGCCAGTATAGGTCTAGATTCGTTAGGTATATATTTTGTTGTTGCGGTACAGAAGACCTAGTTTTTGAATGGACATTTTGATACAGTTTAATACATGCAGGTTAAATTTTAATTGGTCTATAGTAACGCTAAGCAATTTGGTGTTTAGTTGGGTGGGGATACTTGTATTATCTAAGAATGAGATGGTGAAGTTGCCTTCAGCTGGACTGAGGTTTTTTGGAAGGAAAAGGAGAAGCTTGGTCTTTTTGGGGTTAAGAATCAGGTTGTTTTCAGTTAGTCATTGTTCTACTAGGTGCAGAGATTGTGGAGTGACAGTGTGGAGATTTTGTATATTGTTGGAGATGTTAATAACTGTGGAATCATCTGAGTACTGTATTAATGTAGAGTGAGGGCAGGAGACATGGAGGTTATTTGTGAATATATTAAGATGTAGGGGGCCCAGGACAGAACCCTGGGGAACTCTGGTCGTAACAAGATAAAAAGGGGAGAAGGATGTTTGTCGATAGTGAGAAAAATATAATACCTTATGTAATGTCCAGATGTCTCAGTTAACAGACAGACAGGTGTAGTTCAAATTCCACTTTTGCCAACCACCAAATTCAGTCTGGCTTTAGGAAGTCAATATGTCCAAACAATATCAAACCTCTCTATATAAGTTATACATACTAGAGATCTGACATGAACTCGAGTCCTTTCGCTAAAAGCAAAAACATGGTAATGAACCAGATGCAAGCTTTTCTTTTTTTCTGCTTTATTCTCCTGAGGATGTTTCTTTCCCCTCATATTAATAACAATGGCTAACATGGCGCACCACTGTCAGAATTAGGTTGCAAAACTCTATAGCTTTGCTGCTCTTGTATCCTTAACTGAGGGACTATTATGGTTATTCTAGGTTGCTTCTAAAACTCACTTAGAATATCTGAAGCAGGTGAGTAGAATGCATGCCGCTGTAAATTTTAGATGTGATGTTCTACAGTTAACACAATGATCATGAGTCTGAGTGAGGTTAGTTGAGTCATAATGGATCTAAATGGTGCAGCATTCACTGCTCTGTATTTGACTTGAAGGACCTAATGTTTCATTTCCTAGATTCTCAGAGCTATTTGCCAGAAAACAAAAATCAGTAAAACAGCACTTGGTGAAGAAATCAAATGAAGTCAAAACATTATTTTACAAACAGGCAAAGCTTCCACTGCATCATATGAAGTGCTGCAGCCCTTCCCCCTCCACCAATTATAGTAACTATTCCTAAGATTGCAAACTCACAGCATGCAGTAACTATGGATTTTAAGCAATGGTACAGTTTCATGGTTTATCTTTTGGATAAAAGATTTATCACACACAGAAAAAAATCCCATCAAATTATTGTGTTCCTTTATTTTTCCCCAATCAAGAGATTAGACTAAAGATTAGAAGAGAAAAAATATGACATCAGAAAAGAATAAAATAACTATATACATTTCAGCGACTACAGATATAACAGTCTTCATAGATGTTTATGAAAAAAATTACATGATCTGAACAAGGAGCATTGAATAAGGATTGCAAGATAGAGCTAAAGGTCCTGAATTCATGAAATTAAAGCATTTATAGATCCCATGACAGGGATTTTACATTCTTATTATCAGCAATGTAGCGGTAGTGTTGTTGCCTCACAGCAAGAGGTTCTCCCGTTCGATTCTCGGGTGGAGCGCCTTCTGTGTGAAGTCTGCATGTCCTCCCCGCGGTCAAGTGGTGTTCGAAAGACATGCGTGAATGGGTGTGCCTTCCTTGAAGGTTGGGCATTGGGCTGGCACCTCAGCATCATAAAAATCAACTGCCAATCATTAGCGGACCGTAGTTCCGCTGTGGTGACCCCTAACCGGGAAAAGCCAAAAAAAAAAACAACAACATTATCAGTAATGCAAGGAGAGGTACAAAACCCCTTTAACCAATGGCCTGTAAGATTGAGCAAATATACTGACCTCAGCATAGAAGGTGAAAAGAGCTGTCTGTTGAAATAGCAAATACATCTTAGTCCAGTATATATTACTCACTTAATAAGTTAGTCATTTTTTTTCTTACACCTGATCTGTAATTAAAAGAAGAAGATGTTTGAAAATGATATTTAAAAATTCTTTAAATGTGACACTCTTACTTAACATGTAGCGTAGAGAAACAAGACTCCTCCTTTTCAGTGATTGCACCTTGCAGTTGTCAGTTAGTTTTAACCAGCTAAAGGACCTCTGCATTTGTCTTGACTTCAGACATGTATATTCCAAACAGGAGAGATCCCTGTACTAAGCCCTGTGGGACACCACTAGTAGCAGGCCTCTTGGAAGAAGTGGAGTCCCCCACCCTAACTTAATGTATCCTATCTGTGAGCCATTTGGCTATCCATCAGGTGACACAGGAATTTAGGCCTACATTTTTAAGTTTGTCCATAATACCCAAGTGAGTTTTGTTTCAAATGCCTTTCTGAGGTCGAGGTAGGCAGTATGCATCATTTTGCCCTCAACAATGACTCTAGTGACTTTCTTGAAGAAGACAACTGGCTTGGTAAGTATGATTTGCCCTTGATGACAGGTCCAGTATTTGAAGATTTCCTGTGTCTTTGTTTATCAGGTCTGTGATAATTCTTTCCATGGCCTTGCATATAAGACTAGTCAAACCTGTGGGTCTGAAGTTCCCTGGGTCTAATGATGGTCCACCTTTTCATAGAGAGATGACTGTTGCAGTCCTCCATTTCCTAAGGACAAAGCCTGGATGGAGGCAATGGATGAAAATAGATTCTAGTAAGCCTGACAGGTCATGTTTTAAACTATTTAGCGAGGACCTGCTCTGTAACATGGAACGTAACAAAGATACTAAATGGACTGAAGAAGTAAAAGAAAGAATAAGATGTTTAAATGTACAGGAAATTAAGTAGGATGAAGTAACAGCCAGAGAGACTGAAACAAAGTTAAGAAAAGCTCCTCAGGCCCAGATGCAGTACCTAACTTCTGGCTAAAAATATTAACATCTTTACATGAAGATTAAGCCATGAGTAAGAGCTATTTATATGTGCACTCTGAACAGACACCAGCCTGGCTAACAACAGGAAAAACAATACTCCTGCTTAAGAGTGAACCTGCAAGCCATCCTAAAAACTACAGACCAATAACTTGCCTTCCGATGACATATAAACTATATACACTGGAACTGATGCCGACAAAGTTTATAGTCATTTAGAAGAAAACCTAATCATGGCAATAGAACAAAAAGGTAATAAAAGAAAGTCATATGGAGCAAAGAATCATTTGATGTTAAATAAAGTCATAGTGGAGAACTGCAAAAAGGGGAAGAATCAAAATATGGCATGGATAGACTACACAAAAGCAGTTGATAGTATCCCACATTCATGGATAAAAGAGTGCTTAAAAATGTATAAGATACATGACTGATTACATTACAGTAACCATAAAACAGTGGAAAAACACTTTACAGTTAAGCTATTATAAAGGACAAATTATTATTCCAGGGATAAAAATTCAAAGGGGGATATTCCAGGGTGACTCTTTCAGTGCTGCTCTTTTGTCTTGCCCTTAACCCATTAAGCGGTCTGCTTAACAGATTAGGTCACGGCTAGAATTTGACTGCTAGAAAACAACAGTGTGAAGACTTTTCATCTTTTTTTTTTTGTAGATGATTTAAAACCATATAGTTCATCAGATGAGGAATTGAAAGCACATCTGCAAGTGGTCAAAACTTTTTCAGATGATGTAAGAATGTCATTTGGTCTTGATAAATGTGCAAAAGCAACCTTTAAAGCAGGAAAGCTGCAGCACCAAAAGACATCAGTTTGGGACAGGAATGTGAAATAAAATAACTTGAGCAAGAGGGGGTGCATAAATATTTGTGAATTGATGAAGGATCAACAATAAAACATGAACAAATGTGAATAAAACTCAGTAAGGAATATTTTAGAAGACTTAAAAATTAATACTAAAAAACAGCATTGACGTCTAGAAACAAAGTCCAAGCTATAAACCAATTTGCTCTTTCTGCCCTAACTTACAGCTTTGGAGTGACTGGCCCCAAAAGGTATTGGATAGTTTGGACAGGAAAACAAGAAGGATGCTTCATGCTCATCAAATGATTTATAAAAATCAGTGCATACTAAGACTATATATTCCCCATTCCAAATGAGGAATGGGCCTCCTCGAAATTGACTTCATGTATAGAACTGCAATAGTGGAACTGGATACATATCTGCTGACCTCACATGACCCAAACTTAGTGAAAGTTTTGAAACATGAGGAAAGTCTAAGATGACTTCCCTACTTAGTTTAGCAGTAGCATATTGGAATCAAGCAGGAATGGAAATCAAACCAGTAGATAAAAATCAGGCAGCAACTGAATGTGACAAAAAAACAAAAGAAAGAATATAAGGTAAGAAGGCAAGAAATTTGGAAAATGCATAAATATAGTTGCAAGTAAAGAAAGTTCTTAGAACAACTTCATGTTGATCAAGATCAGATGCAGGAATGGTTAAGGACAGGTGATTTTAAAACAAAAGACAAAAGGTTAATATTGGTGGCCCAAGACCGTGGACTATGTACACGTTGGTTTACAAAGTCCATTGAACATGTGGGAGAAACAGACAAATGTAGGTTTTGTAAAACAGAACAGGAAACAGTTGCACATCTTGTTGCTGGTTGTGATATACTAATGGCAGAAGGAGTGTATACTGAAAGGCATAATAATGTGGCAAGACTGTTGCACTGGGGATTGTGCAAACATTATAATAGTGAAGTAATTAAAAAGCAATGGAAACATGAGCCACAAAGCATCATAGAAAATGATGAAGTTTATATCACATGAGATCATTCATTACCAACAGTTCAAAAACTAGATGCAAGAAAACCAAATATAGTAGTCCATAAAAAGAAGACAAAAGTAGCATTGATTATTGAAATTGCTATACCCAGTGACTACAGTGTCTTACATACAGAGAGACACAAAGTCATAAAATACCAGGATTTGCATGCAGAAATGAGAGCAATGTGGAAGAAAGACACCCAGACAGTTCCAGTAGTAGTAGGCGCAACGGGTCTTATAAAAAAGAAGTTTACAATCATACTTAGGTATGTTACCGATACATGCAACTTTGTATGAATTACAGAAGGAGTCATTACTGAGCAAAATGTGGGTGCTGCAAAAAGCACTTCTGCCTGAAATCAAAGATTGAAATAATACTAATTTCATGAACTCTAATCATACTTTTACTTAGGAATGGGGTCCATTCCTGTCATGGTATTAGAAACCCAAAAGATTTGGAGAAATTAAAAAAGTGAGAGGTATCCTGGGATATTATCAGGACCCATTGATGCAGTGATTTTAGTTTTGTAAAGTGCAGTGAGGACCTGTTCTTTAATGACAGTTGGAGGAAAAATGGTAGAGGGTATTTTCTGGGTAGGTAACTGAGAGTGATGGGGTGTGAAATTGGAGCTAAATTTATTGGCCAGTAAATTTGTTATATACCCTGGTTTGGTATGTGAAGTTCCATTTACTATTAGCTCAGCACACTGTTTGGTGTTCCCTTTAAGGCTGCGTACATAAGTGAAAAATGCCTTATGGTTATCCTTAGCCTGGGAGGCTATTTCTGCCTCAAAGTTGGTTTTGGTGGACTTGATTAGTCCTCTGAGTTTTTCTATTTCTTGGAAGGATGTTCTGTCTTTTGTTGTATGACCTATTTATACTAGGGGTACTCCATGGGGACTTGTTTTTGGAGTTTGTTCTAAGTTTATCTTGGTTTTGTACTGCTGTTTTTATGCAGTTATTTATATGCTTGTACAGAGTTTCTGTAAAGACTTCTGCAGAGACCATAGTGATCTCTGAGTTTGGGGGGACTTAGAATTCAGCTATGCCATCAATTAATAGGAGGTAGCTAGTCTTGGAAAAGTTTTTAAAGATTCTGGGGTGTGCTAGGATTGATGGGAGTGTGGCCTTTATATTTATTTCAAGTGTGGCTGCTTTGTGATCTGATCTTGCCAATGAGGAAATTACATTGAGGGGACAATATTTCCTCATATTTGTGAGTACCAGATCAAGGGGGTTGGGGCTGAATTGTGAGTAACTGCAGTACATAATATGGTTATCTTGTGTTACAGAGGAACCTATAGCTAGTAAGGATATGGTATGGGACTTTAGCTAAGGTTAGTTGGACATGGAGTAGCTCAAGAGGGTCCATTTGTTTGACCAGTTTTGAGGTGTGCTTACCTTTTATGTAGACACCTCCACCTCTTGTCTCTTCTTGTGCAGTAGCTGGTCTAAATGTATGGAAGGCATTGTAGCCTTGAACTGCCAGGGTGCCTTCCATGGCTTTAAACCATGTGTCAGTAACCACATAGATATCAACACTCTCCAAGGTGAGGAGCACCTCCAGGGATTGGAAGCTTCTTGTGGAGATGTAGCACTGAGCAGTAGCACCTTTAGTTTATCATGAGTAGACTTTATTATATAGGAAGGTTTATCAGGTTGGCATTGCCTAAGAAAGGCACTATAGGGGTGGATAATGTTTTGGCCAATATCAAAAAGCCTAGTGGGGATAGGTGCAGACCACTGCATGCAAAGCAGTGTGGTCTGCCTATCATATCCTCCCAAGCTGACAAATATTGGACACCCTTAGCATGACACCAGTAACAAAGCCAATTGTTAAAGCCAATCATCTTCTCTTTATATTGTGGTATTATCCTTGGAGAAGGTAGTATGCTGCTCAGTGCAGGCTCATGCCTGCCTGGGACACATAATATGAAAGCTCTATCATGTTTCTCTTCATATAGCCCAGCAAGGTGCATTTGAAGTCATTAACGCACACGTAGACTATGACAGAGTCGTACTAGTATTTGTAGTTCAATCTCCTGAGTGCATGTGTGATCTGGCAGATCCTTGCCTCCGATGGGAAACTAATCATGACTGTCTCCTTGCTCAGCCTGGTGACTGAAGCATCAGTGTGTCTCTCAACAGAGTCTCTAATTAACAATATATTGTGTTGTGCAGTAGCTTGCTTTAAGAACTTAGAGGCTGAGACATTGTCAGATGTGGTTGCATGTTTTCTGGGGAGTACTGTCTTTATAGAGCATTTGGGAAGTTGCTATGGACAGTATCTAATAGGGCTTTAAGGTTTGGGTAGATTGCATTTAAGAGACTCAGCATATGTGAATTTATGTGTCTGATCCATAGTAGGTGTAGTGTATGTGTTACTGGATCCTGTTTGGAGATATCTGTGTCTGTATGCAAGAGTCTCCAAAAGACATAATGTGATTACATCTTCCGCATACTGTGTCAGTCTGCTTTAGAATAAGGTGATTGTCAGTAAACATGAAGCAATTGCTGCATTGTCACAGGATGCCCATTTCCACCAGACTAGCTAGAGAGACAGTAGGAAAGTGCACATCCATTGCTGCAGATCTTCTTTTTTGTGACATGCCAGGGGCAGTATAAGAGGGGTTTGTAACTGACTAACTAAATTAGGCATTGTAAGTACATACAGAATTGCCAGCATGTAACCTTCTTATGTATCCTGAGTAAATAAATGTTATTTACTGACATGAAAATGTGTATCATGACCTTTAACCATATTAACCTCTGAAAAAACAGGTAGACTGTGAGAAACATCTGAACCTCATATTGCCTTGGATACATTCATTTTTTACACCTCTTTTTATGTGAAACTACATGCACAGCTAAGTACTACACCAAACAATGTCCGGTCAAACTGAAGAGATCAAAATTGGTGGAATGTATGTGATGAACTGATAAGAACAGTGCGCATATGTACACACGCACATGCACACACACATACACACACATGTATATAAAGTTAAAAACAAAGCATTTTGCTTAAGTGATCTGTACCTTGAAAGTGAAAATAACTGTGCTTGGATATAATTAAAGGAGCTGATGAACTCACTGAAACTATTAATGATATCAAACAATGATGACTTCTGTGATGACCCTCCACTGGACCAGTAATCAAGTAACTTCCATCCTCACCACTAGCAACAGTGGGGGACGTTCAGTGGGACGATGATAAGTACACACACAGTATTTCCAGAAGCAGCTCTCTGCATCAAGTGCAATTTCCTTTAAGAGCACACAGGGACCACAGTCAGTACAGGGTTGGTTTCTCACTCTTTCTCCAGATCCCAATAAGACTCCCCACTGGCACAGCTATAGAGTTGAGATCTCAGCTGAGTGACCAAGCCAAGACCTCCAGCACCCTCTGTCCTACTAGTGCTTCATGTCCCTGCCCAAGTAGCTGACAGACACAGTCTTTGAGTTTTGATTTACACACACACACACACACACACACACACACACACACACACACACACACACCTGGGAAAGGCTGGCACAGGTTTAATAGCTATGCCCCTTTCTGCCCAGACTATAAGGTAATTACCACTGCCATGAGTCAACTCCTTATCAGCTATTTTAAGGCCCTTAAGAAAGGATGTCCAATCTTACTGTGTGGTATTAATATTAACACTAATGGTAGTTTGACAAGAGCGAGGCTATTAGGAGTGGCCCACACAGTGTCACCAAATAAATATGCAAGTATTCTCATAACTTAAATATCTCTACACAGATCAGCCACAATGAAAGATTTAATATATATGTAATAATAAATAATAAAACAAGACACTACTAAATATATATTCACAGTGACATCAGAGTTCAAAACCACAGGAAATATTTAAAACAACATTGCAGGACAGTCTCAAATAAATAAAGAAAAATATCTAAACTAAGCTTCACTATATTCCTGACTTAATCTAAGACAATTACTATAACCTAAGAACTTACTAATAGAGCAAGGCAGATGTGGCGAGTGGATCTTGTCAGGTCCAAGACATAATGCAGAATGCACTGTCTCATCAAGAGACTTCCCAAAATAATATCTAAAACATTACTGCTGGTGTAGCTTGCAGAAAGACATCACTTCTTGTCATCTGACCCTAGTTCCCAGGCAAAACAACCATTGATGAAATTGGCAGCATGTAGCCTCTACCTGTAAAAATATACAGACAAGGGCTTCTCCTCAGATCTCTGGCAAATGCTGGAAGTCAGTTGCATTCCTTCATGCTTTCAAGACTAGTACTGAGTTCAACCTAAAGACAATACAGAAAGGTTCCTAGTACAGACATCATGTCTCTTGCTGCACTGAAAACTGAAAGATACTATCTTTTATGGCCTAGCTATAAAGTAATTTAATTTCAGTTATTTGTCTGCAGTTTGCTGGACTGAAGTTAGCCTCCTGTATTCCAGTTTCCACTGTTAAAATATATACATTTAAACAGTTACAATAGTGCAAGCACTTTTCTGTTCTCTTCCAGTAGGGCACACTGTGGTTACATTTCAAATAGCACTTTGCAAATACCTTTTCAACACACACATCTGTACAAGCAGTTTGATATACACAGCATACAGTTGTAATACATTTGTAACACAAGCATCTTATATAAATCATTTCGATATTCACCAGTGACATATAATTATTTACAAAATTCCAGCTAGCTGTGCTGGCAGTATCTCCTTTTGTCACAACTTCACCCTATAAATCATTGTGAATAAAGATGCACTACAGTTGTATAGCCTTTTTAGAAATAGTCTTACTGAAGGGATCCTAACAGTCAATGTGAAAGGCAGCAAAGTAAGCTTAGAGAGGACATTCTGGAATGCAGAGATGGTGGCATTAGCATCATAAAAGGGGAATTTTTTTCTCCCCCTGTAGATATAGTTTGTGCATGAAAAGGTAACAGAAATGATTCAAAGTCTTCACCAGAAGGCATTTCAAGCCAGACTATTGAAAAGTAGTATTTGTGGACTATAGGTTTTCTGTTTCAATCAGATTCAGTGGCTGCCATACAAAATAAAAAGCTATTGAACCCTCCTTAGATATCACAAACATAGCTATCCTCCCCTTACCAAAAATCATAAGCAGCACTGTATAGAAGCAGATCTTACCTACACACACTCTTGCACACAGGCATACACACACACACACACACATACACACACACACGCACACATACAGACACTTGAAATGATTAATATTTAGCTTAGTAAGTTTGTTTCAGTACTGATTTGCAGTCGTATACAGTACATATAGTAAGTAGTTTTGTTGTTGCCACAGCGGAACTCCGGTCCGCTAATGATTGGCAGTCGATTTTCTTTTTATGGTGCCGAGTTGCCAGCCCGACGCCCAACCTTCAGTGAAGGCACACCCATTCATGCATGAATTCGGAGGCCACTTGACCACGGGGAGGACATGCAGGCTCCACACAGAAGGCACTCCAGCCGAGAATCGAACAGGAGAACCTCTTGCTGTGAGGTAGAAATGCTACTTGATCCAAAGAAAAACAATAACATTTTAAGTATACAACATTTTTAGATTTGACTGGGTCTTTTCTGAAGTAAAATTTTGCTACTCCTGGGAGGTTGGCCTCATCATTTCGGAAGCAATACCGATAAGAAAGGAGGAAAAGAAGGGACATGATAGAAATAATTAAGCACCTTCAATAAACAAAGTGCTACAGGGCAGCATTTTTTCCAAGAAAAATTATACAAGAACAAGCAGGTACAGTTTCAAGGAAGGATTGCACCAGCTTTGAGGTGATATGAGGAAATATTTTTTTTTTTCAGAGAGGAGTATATTGATGAAATAGATGCTTTCTAAGGAATTTGTAAAATTAAAATACCTGTTAGAATTCAAGAATGCATCACATACAGTAGAGTTCTATAAATTGCACTTACCCATAACTAACATCTTCACTGTTGCAGTAGCCCTTAGGGCTATATGGGTTGTTTTCCACTGTGAAAACAACCAGCCAACTTTAAAAAGCTCTGGCTTCTCCCACTCCTTCACTCCGACTGCTGATTGGCTAATCTCATGGAGGAAAACCAACAGTGGGAGTGTTTTCTTCAGAATGTTTTGCTCATGCAGTGAGAGAAGAGCTTAACATCCTGAAATAACAAACCAATATTAACAACAGAACATATAATGTAGAACTAGAACATATAAAGTAGACAGTAAACACAACCCTACATTATATCGCAACTACAATTATACAGAAGAGTAGGGGAGTGGATAGTGGGTGTGGCTACTGCAGCAGTGAGGAATTTGAACATCTACTGTTTTTGTAAGTGCAACTGACATAACCGTACTATGTTCACCCTTCCCACTGCTGCAGTATCCCTTAGGCTATGTGGGTTGAATACCAAAGCCTATCCATCCTGGAAGGAAGACGTATATGGATCCAGAAGTCACTAGAGAATGGTCCTAGCAAACTTTGACCTGTACCTAGAAAAGACATTCAGTTTGCAATACTTTGTAAAAGTATGTACAAAGGACCAATTAGCTGCCTCTAGAATGCTTCTAGAGTCCACCCCTTTCCAATATGCCATCGAAGAAGAGAAGGCTCCAGTGGAAATGTACCTTAATACTGCCTGTGATAGATTTGCAATGGTAGGAATAATAAAAAAAAATAGCCTAGGAAAAACACCTGGAAATTTTCTGTCGAGATACAGGGTGTCCCTTTTTACCCCTTGATAAGAAATACAAAGCTGTTCTATCAGCTTTTCTAAAGGGCTTAGTTCTGACTATGAGAAGGGAAAATCATTTGAGTCTTACAAAAATGTCAAATTCAGCATCAATGATAAGAGACAATTCACCCCAAAGAGAAAGAGGCCCAAGTCTATTTTGAAGAAACCGAGAGGATCCTCTAGTGGCACATCGGGGGAGGATTCATCCTCAACTATTGATGTGGATGGTAACCATACTTTAGACTGACTCAACCCCCAAAAGATGCAATTTGGACCTCTCTTTAGGTCAGAACAAGAAGAGGGGGAGGAAACACAGAACAAATAAGCAATCTGAAGGGTCTTCTGAAACTTATGATACAACATTAAAGGAATGTATGAATGTTCACAATATTTCCTCTATAGCCCTCTCAGGGGTTAAAATACAACTTCTTAATAAAGGCCTCAACTTTGTACCAGGCTTCTTTGTCTCTGAGGATTCCTTGGCCCAAGATGTCATGAGTTTTTGTCATTTGTTGAATTTAAAATTACATTTTGGTTCTGATTCATCTAGAAACATGAATACATTCAAATTTCAAAGATCTGCTTTTATGCCACCTATGTTTCAACACGTTTCCATCTTTCAATCCAGTGTTCTTAAAGATCTGCACTTTAATTGTCATGAACATTCTATTTTTCCCCATAATCTCTCTAAGTTGGGACAACAGGCAATCAAGAATTTGAAAAACAATAGGAATGTTGTGATTCTGCTGGCTGATAAAAGGAGGAGCAGTGGTAGTGATGGATTGGGATATGTATTATAGGGAGGGCCAGAAACAATTGAAAGATGGGAGATATTGCATGCACATGCCCTTGGATACAACCTCAAGATTTAATATTGAGATTGATGCATATTTAGCAGAAGCAAAGGAGGAGGGCATTATCACTGCTTCAGACTTTTATCACCTCACAGTGTAGGATGCTAAATCTCAATATCTGTATTTGCTCCCCAAAATACATAAGAATCCCAAGAATCCACCAGGGAGACCTATAGTATTAGGCAGGGCCTTTCTCACCGAACCTTTATCAGAGTTTTTGACTCAATATTTGAAACCCCTTTTGGCTTGTATCCAGACCCATATCCAGGATACCACACAGTTTTGGGGTATTGTCTTGGATATGCAGTTAGAACCAGGGTGGTTCCTTTGTACCTTGGATGTCACTGCTTTATATACTTACATCCCACACTGTGCGGGTTTGCTGGCATTACAATATTGGTTAGAAAAATGTGAACTTTACCAGCCAGGTTTCAACGCATTTTTAATGTGTTTAGCAGAACAGGTACTAATCAAGAATGTACTATATTTCCAAGGTGAATGTTTTTGGCAGGATAGGGAACAGCCATGGGGGCCTCTTTTACACCCATTTATGCTGATTTATTTATGGCGTATTTGGAAGAGCTCATTTATGACCCCAGCCACAACATATATCTTGAGGAGATTGATATCTGGAAATGGTATCTGGATGATTGTTGGATGGTGTGGAAGGCTGATGAGATATATTTGCATGAATTTGTGGAATACTTAAATGAAAACAAATGGGGTATTGAGTTCAAGGTTAACTACCATCCACAACAGATCACTTTCCTTGATGTTTTGGTAACTAGAAATGTGGACAATACCTTGGACACTCTGATCTATTGTACATTTCCCCAATATAATTCACTTCTTCATGCTACTAGCTTCCACCCCCAACATATCATCCAGAACATAGCGAAGTCACAATTTCTCCAGATTAGAAGGGTGTACTCTGACACATGTACTTATGAACATTAAAGAGACGATCTTGTTCATAGATTTAGGAGCAGGGGTTATAAACCGGGAAACATTACCATAGCATGTTAGTGGGCATCTAGCCAGGACAGGCAAGGGTTACTTAGCTATAAGGAACCCCAACTTGGGGATGCATCCAAATTGAAGTTTGCTACTACATTTGGCAGGAACACTAGGTCACTCATGGATATTGTTAACAGACATTGGAACATCCTATTGGCGGATGATAAATTGTCTGAGATTCTTGGGAAGAGGTGTTCATTTTCTTTCTCTAGGGGCCAAACACTGGGTTCACATTTTAGTTATTACAAACGTTACCAGGATACCACTTGCCAATACCAACAAAGGACTTTAACAGGAGATATAGTATAAGGATGTATGCCGTGTGGACACTGTTCACATTGTTCTAGGGTAGGCAAAACCAAACAGTTCACCAGCAGAAATACTGCTATGGTATTTGACCACAAATTCCTCTCTAATTGTAGTTCCACTTGGGTAATATATTTGGCCGCATGCTCCTGCTCTGCATTCTACATTGGGCAAACCTTTAGGCCACTTAGGCTGAGGATTAGTGAACACATTAGTGATATTAAAAATAAAAGACAGTCCAATGCCCTATTAAAACATACCATAAAGCACAATTCTGCATTTTTTAGATTTACTGTTATAGACAGAATAATTGGGGACAGAAGGAATAAGTCTGGTTGGCATTCCATCCTGAATTGCAAGGAGAAAAAGTGGATAATTAAATTGGGGGGTCTTTTTCCTCCTGGATTAAATGAGCATTTATAATCAACCACTGGGGATATATGCATGTTAATTAGGTTGGTTATATAGCTGTTGCTATATGCAGTTAAGTGTATTGGCTCTGTGCACTCACTGAAGAAGGCTGATATAGCCAAAACTGGTTTGTTTATTGGGGGCTTTTGGGGCTTTTTTTTACCCCTTCCCTTTATGAGTTGGTGCTTTCTATTTTTGTGCTATTGAACCTATGAATTAAAATTATTATTTTGTTCCACACTTTGTGCTGGCCCTTTCTTTTTTGAAATGAGTTTGAGGTTTATGGGGCCTTTGCACTTGCCGTACTTGCAAGGGGGTTCTTCTCATCCTGCTCAGCTTCTGCCACTGTTCTGCTCTGATGGAATGTAAGATGCATCAGGGGGGTTAAGGAATGCTGAACAGATACCCTCCGTGCTATCAATACCAGCCTGCATAGAGAGTATGATCTTGTACCTCCCTGCTTGTTTATGTACCAGATGACTGTGGCATTGTCTGCAATTACTTGAAGTAGTCCTGGGGAACAAATGTAATGGAGATACTTCAAGGCGTGTATCACAGCCAGCATCTCTTTTAAACTGATGTGCTTTGGTCTGTCTGAAGGATTCCATAAGCCTTGCAGCTTTACCTTTCTGGAAACTGTTCTCCAAGCAAAATATGGCACATTTGTGTTGACAGACTGGACTAGGGTCTGAGGAGAGAGGGAAAGACCTGGGCTCGGTTGAATTTGTTGTCTCCATTAAAGCAGTTCCTCTTTTATAAAGCCTAAAACTGGAATTTGATATTCCAGAGAATATAAATGTTAGGTCTATTTGTTTTTAAAAAATCATGGCACTACTTCTCGTCTGCAAATTGACTAGAAGAATCATGAGAATCATAGAAGCCATGAATTCTAGAATCCTGAGGAATTCTCTTGCAGAAGTTTAATACTGATTTGAGAAGTCAAGGAAAATTTCCAAATAAAGATCCACCTTCTCTTGTGTAAAAAAGACCTTTTGAAGAGAAGAATCTACGTGTTATCTCAGAAACACAATCCTGTGAGATGGAGTCAAGGAGGATTTTACAATTTTTATCTGAAAACCCAGATTGGTCAAAAAGAGACATAAGCCTTGTTAATGCCTCTTGACATTTGAATAAAGACACTGCAAAAACAAGCAAGTCATCTAAATAAGGAAAGATATGAATGCCATTCAGTATACAATAAACTGTGACTGGGGCTAGGCATTTTGTGAATACCCCGCTGTAGAAAAAACAAAGGCTAAGACAGAGAATTGATAATGGGACCGAGAAACAGAGAAACTTAGAAATTTTCTGAAGCCTATGGCTATGGGAACATGGTAGTAAGTATCATGTAGGTCTAGAGTTACCAAGTAACTCAAATGTGGAATGAAAGGTAACAGTTTCTGTAAGGTCAACTTTTTGACATCTGGAACTTTCACATAAAGATTTAGAAATGTAAGATCTAGAACTGTTCTCCAAGAGGCCACTTTCTTTGGTACCAGCAACATTCTGGAGTAGAAGCCTTTGCCCCTTTGACCTAAAGCCATGGTTCTATGACTTTCTGGGTTTGTAAAGACTGAAGAATCTGAGGAAAAAATTCTGTTTGGCTTGGAGGGTAGTAAGGTATTCCCCTGAAAGGAGGTTTTTGTATCCAGTGCCATCTGTATCCCTTCTGCACCCCTTTTAACACCCAGGAGTCCAAAATAGTATTTTGCCAAAGGGGGGTGCTGAGGGCCAGTTTTTGGGACAGATTTGCAAAGATATTAGCCAGGGAAGAGAGAGGAGGGCAAGAAATGCTGGCATAGTCTTGCTGTACTATTGGTCTGTCCCTTTTTTGCAAAGACCCTTGTTTTATTGCTTCTTCTTTGTATTTTGTTTCCTAGAAGAGGATTTAGTGTGTTTATTTGACTTTTTAGTGTAAGAGAGGGGGGCTATAAAATTTGTATCAGTGTACATGAAATATCTTGGAAATTCCCTGAATTAATTTCCCTCTTTTATCATACTGTTTAAGAACCTGGGTAACAAAGAACCAAACAATACCTCCTTATCTAAAGTTGAATCCAACATTTCAGCCTTTCCCTCATCCACAAACTTGCCTAGTGGCCCTAGACACAGTCTCTGCACAATCCTATAGACTCTTCTTCAAAGTATATTTTGATACCTGTGAAAGGGTAGAAACAGTGAGGTTCAGAAAAGAGCTTTCTTCTGCAGGAAGAGTGGAAGCTAATTCCCTCAGACTGTCCACATGGCATAGCAAAAATTTCCACATGTAAGCCTGGTAATATAGAATTCTGAAAGCTAAAGTGGAAGACAAACTCATTCTCTTACATATATTGTCTAACATATTACCCTTCTTATCACCAGGAGAAGGGCTGGAATTGAGCACCAGTCTGTTGCCAGTATGAAACACACTGGAAATGGCAGCAGGATGTGACCTAAAGTGAGAGAAAATAAATGTATTTGCCTGAGGTATTTTATACACCTTATCAGCTGTTTAGAGACTGTTGGTTGTGCATCAGGATGACTACAGGCAACATTCAAGACATCCTCCAGGGATGGTAACATAGGAGGGATACCCATTTGTAACATATCATAATACCTCCTCAACTCAGGGAGACATCTATTTGTTCCAATAAAAATACATCATTCATCCTGGCAATGGTCTAATTAAATGAACGTTCCTCCATAGGAAGATAAGAATTAAAGTTTTCCTCACAATCAGAGAATTGCAATTAAGAATCTGTAGAAGAAGCCCTATCTCTGTCAAAATCAAAATCAACAGACTCTGTTTCCTCAGAATAATTTGGCAGGGAATACCCATCTGTAAAGGTTTCTGTGTATCAAAGTGCCTGGCTAGCACTGCCAAGCTAAGGAACTCATGTTTTAATAGTAATAACTTCATCAGAAGAACAATGTTTAACTTTTTGTTTTTGTCTTGAGAGAAGTTCCAACAGAAGAGCACCAACTTTAAGGAGGGGTATCTGAATGGCCTAATGGTCTCTTGCCCCAGTTACCCCAAGAAGAATCTCCCAGTGTCTCCCTGACTCAGGGAAGGTGGTTCTCCCATGCCCGTAATGGACACTGAAGCAGCCAAAGAGGACATGGCTGACCCCAGTTCATGATTTCCAAAAGAACTACAACAGCAAAAACACGAAACTACAAAAAAAAACCTAGCCAAGCTAAAGTTTTCGCTGTGTGATACCTTAGACCTCCTGTAATAGAGGCACCTGGGATATAAGCAAATGACCCTTAAGGACATCAAGTGTTTCAGCTATATGGCTTCTGAATGTCCATGACTTTTAATTTTTCTAAGTCTTTATGGACATATTCTGGCCAACAGCACCACTAGCAGTGGACATACATGTTTCTTCCTTCTTATGGCCTTGTCAGCACAGCATAAGTGGACTGTTTGGCTACACTATGGAAACACAGGGACTTTAAACCCAGCTGATGTCCATAACTATTAAGATGTTTTCAAAATACCACAACTAACAACTAAACCAAAAAGTCAAAGTCAAAGCATTTGTATGGAGATTGCAATAAAGTGGGGATTGGAGATTTACCCTTTTCCCCACTGTAGTGCAATCTTGGAGTTGGTATATATAATTTGCAAGGAATGTGGAGTGCAATGGGCTTGCTTCCCTGCAAAAATGTAGATTTTTGCTGTTTTGTTGTTTTTGACTTTTGGGAATGTCGAACATATGGTCTCAACTATATGAAGTTCAACTCTTCATCTCACCTTAGAGTCGATCTTGTCATATACACCCATATATATATATATATATATATATATATATATATATATATATATATATATATATATATAGAGGTCTACCTGATAACGCCGAAACTGCAAAATGCCAAAGACGAGAACACCGACACCGGAAGATCAACAACGGAGATGATCGACAGTTGAAAATCCCGACGCTGAGAACACCGACATGTTAAGGTAAGTGTGGGGTTGGGGGCAGATTAAGTGAGTTAGGGTTAGGGTGCAGGTCAGGTGAGTGTGCGATAGTGAAAGACTGTAGGGTTAGGGGCGGGTTAAGTGAGTTAGGGTTAGGGTGCGGGTCAGGTGAGTGTGAGATAGTGGCGGACCTTAGGGTTAGGGTTTGGGTTAAGGTTAGTGCATAGATAGTTGTGTATGTAAGGTTTAGTGTAGGTTTGTAAGGTTTTTGGTGTGCTTGAGTTGTGTGTGTGCTTTTTGGACAGGGGATTTGTTTTGTTTGTTGACTGTCGGGATTGTGGTTTGTCGGGCATGTGAAGTTTCGTGTTTTTGAACTTTCTGTTTTGTGATGTCGGTGATTTCGTTGTCGGTGTTTTAGCGTGTCGGTGTTATCAGGTAAACCCATACATATATATATATATATGTTATCAGGTAAACCCATACATATTTATATATATATAAATATATATATATATATATATATATATATATATATATATATGGAACTTCATCAGAATAAATCAGTCCCACACAAGCAAGATTTAAACAGAATGAAAAAGCATTGCACCCGCAATAATATCATTCATTTGACTAACATATTATCTTTAAGCTTAATAATATGAGCAGCTGAGATGTAATCATTGATCCCAGGAGGTACATCTGTACACAGTTTAATTTGCCAAGCCATTTTCTTGAGTAAAAGTATTTTCCCAATCACTCCCCCCAAAGCCCCTTGAAAGTTTCCCCAAAATAAAAAAATGAAAATGTTTTATACCAAGCAAATCAGAGAATGTTTACAGAATGCATTTTTCACATCACCATTCTTGATACAAGAAACATGTTTATAAATCCTTTTGGACAATTTGAGTTCTGATTTCCACATAAAATGAGGGACAGTTTGAACAAAAAGCCACATATACCACACCTTTAGTGTTGCAATTGATAACTGATGAACTAGTCTTTAACAATATCCCCTTTTTGTCTGAAAGAATGTATACTGTCATAGTGTATATAATGATTAGAGAATGCAGCCTGGCTTCATAACACTGATGTTCAAAGTTCTGATATATGTGCACAGCCAAGAATTAAATGATGAAATTTTCCACATTAAAAGAAATGTTTTCAAATTCTGTTAATTGCGCTACATAAACAAGTTTCATGGCCCCCACCCTAAACAATAAAAATGTCGTCAAGCAAACAGAAACATTATTTGAGATAGCGGGGTTAAATACTGTTAAATACAAAAGATTGATCCCAATGTAACAATACTACACTCAAAAATGGGACACAAGAAGCCACTATAGAAACTCAAACATCTGTTTGAAGTAGTCTTCAAAAGAAAAAAATGTTACACAGAACCAAATCCATAAAGTGGCATAAAACATTGATATCCTTGAAATTAAGACATGTATTAAAGGAAAGAAAATCACAAAACCACTGCAGGCTAATGTCCAGGAATATAACCATAAACAAGTATAATATAATCAATTTCCAAGATGTCATTGTTGCCAAATGAAAAAGATCATCTGTCTAAGAAATCCAAAGAATCCCTGAGTATCCAATGACAGCCACCACTTAAAGCCTTTAGCTTCCAATCAATATTAATGGCCAAGGGTTCTGTATTGAGACCACTTGCCATAATAATGCAATGTTGGTTTAATCCTGTCCTTATGTATTTTTGGGATCCTGAATATGATAGGGATGCCTGTTTTGGGAACAGATAAAAAATGAATGTCCTGTAAAGAAATAGAACTCTCCAACAGGAAGTAATTCAGTACCGTGTCAATGAAGGCATATGCTTGACTGATTTCATTCAATGAGCCAGTTTGATAAGAATCACCCTCCAAAATGATGTTCAGCATTCTGCCTGAATAATCAAGAGAGTTCATCAGGACTTCCTCACCACCATTATCTGGCTTCATAATTCATAGATCCGTGTTGGAACTTAAATCTCTCAAAGCTTGTACCTTCTGCTCCAAAAGATTATAAAATCTGTGGAGGGGTCTTTCTTGTACCAGTTTCTTGATGTCATTGATAACTTGTCCATTAAATAAAAGAAAATCATCAGATCATAAACTCATGTACCTAACTGGGTTCAAAGAACTTTCATAAACCTCAGCACCAGTTTCATAAACATTCTGATTTTAAATATTCATAAATGGGAAAACCTCTGACACAAATATTAGACGTGGCAAAACTGAACATTTTACTAGAGGATATCTTTTTTGTTTCACTTGTTGATAGAATGTCTACTACCTCACCTTACTATTAACCTGATTTACCTACAAAAGTCTTGATTTCCAAATGCCTTTTATTACTGCCTCTTCTTGGTATCCAAGAGATAAAACAGATCTTCCATTTTCATTTGGTTATTTCTAATATACTACTTCCAATTGTTCACATACCTCTAAAGCCTTAATTATTCCCTTCTGTAGTTCAGTAAATATACATCTCTTATTCATACAAGCCAATACATCTACATAAACAAATGCTTTCCCTAAATTTCATTTCAGTTAAAAGTCACTTTTAGACTTTTTGTAACACAAATAGTGTAGAAAATAATATAGTAAAGTGCCAGCTACTAACAGGTTAGTCACTTTAAATTTAACAACTAAAACCAAGTCTACCCTCTCATGAGTATTTAAAAAGACATAATATATTAATCTTATAAATTAGTCCCAAATAACTTTCCATTGACTATACATGCCACATTTTAATGTTCCTTTTTTTAAATAATGTGCATTAAGGATCCTTACTGTTGGTCAATTAAAATTAAAATTAAATTTTCAAACTGGATTTTCTTTTATATACAAAATGGTGAGAGCCCTCCAACTCACCCCAAGGAATGTCAAAATGGTAAAATATTACCTAGTATTTTCTAAAAATCTCCTTTATCTGCTGAAAGTCACAGCTGTAACTCAAAACTAAGGTTGTCTCAAAATTAGACACATGAACTTTTTAGACACCTATAAATCATGGGTCCGTTACTTCTTAAAATAGGAACTATATTTATCATTTCTCCCTATTTACGGCCATCTGGATTTTTTTTAATAGCCCATCTCAACAAACATTTCCTTTAGCTTTAACATTTCTGAATGAAAAAAGTATGGACTTCCAAAGTGAGTCTCAATGCACTCATCATCTGACCCCTATTTTTTTTCTGATAAAATGACAAATGTTGAAAAAAAAGAGTTTGAATGAGTTGGCTTCCTGTAAATACTAAATATAAACCCTTTTGTAACTGGGTCCCTCCCCAAATCACTATCTTGATAATAGACAGAGTCCCTGGAGACCTCGTATAAACTTTAGCAAATCTGTAGTATTGTCCAAATATTGAAATAAATCACTTAACATATCATCCAGTCAATCTTCTTCATATCAAACAATGTTATCTAAAAATCTCAAAGAAATATTGCAATGATCATGTAACTCAGATATAAACACATACTTTTCTCCCACCGCCACAGCACTAAATTGGCATAAACTGGGGTGCGTGCCCATTTATCATGATGTCACTTATTTGCTTAAAATATTCACCTTCAAAAAATATTTTTAAGTAATAATTTCATGAAATTCAATCATCCTAGCACTGACTACTGATAAATGATTAAATTCCAAAACTACCTCTTTGAACCAGTCAATACCTACCAGATGAGGGAATCAAAGAAAATACATTTTCATATCAACCATAATGGAACAAGATCATTCAATCATTTCATTCCCCCTTGATATGTCCTCAAAAATCTCATGAAACTTTCAAAATATGGTCTATAACATTGTACATATTTTTCAGCTTGCCATCAATAATTTTTTCAAGTGGATCCTTTGTCTTTGACCAAGCAACTGATATAACTGAGTGTAATGGTGGGTCAATACGTTATAGAGAACTTTCAATATGCCAAAGACAGCAGGTATCAGGGATTTGTCAGCTCTCAAAATTTGTACAGGAAGGGTGAAATATACTTGTTAATTAATGGTTCATCCAAATATGAATCAATGCTTTTGTAAGCCACAAAGATGTCATTCTTTGAAATAATATTGAAATGATCAGTATTTGTTTAACAAAGTTAGTATTCTCCCCCATAATTGTTGGTGCACATAATAACCATTCCCCCTTCCTAGTCCAGTTTCCTAATTCTGACAGTCTTAACACTGGTTAAATCATACAGCAAGCTTTCTGTTTCTTTTTAGTATACACTTCTATTAATTTCTCTAACTCAGAGAAAGGAGAAAATGCCACACAGAGTGAATAACTGCTGTTTGTATTTAACTTTCTCCACTGCTGGGCAATCAAGAATTTTGTTTATTTAAGTAAGGGATGGGTTTGTGAAGAATTCCTCCACATGGAAGTGCAGAGGGGCTTGTTCCCCTGCAAAAACATTTATTTTTGGCGCATCTTCTGTTTCTCAAACATGCTAGATTAAATGAGTCATCAGTAAAATGAGTTGTTGATAAAATTACTTCTAGATAAAATGCACATGATATATTGCATTTAGATAAATGTTTATTAGATAAATGTGCATATACCCATATATACAGAGAAAGAGGCAGACAGATATTCACACACGCACACACACACACACACACACACACACACACACACACACACACACACACACACACACACACACACACACACACACACACACGGGTCTACCTGATAATGCCGAAAGTTGAGAAGAATGACAAGAGATAACCGACACCGGAAGATCGACAATGGAGAAGACCAAAAGTTGAAAATCCCAATGCTGAGAACACCAACATGTTAAGGTAAGTGTGCGATAGGGACGGATGTTAGGGTCAGGGTGCGGGTAAGGTAAGTGTGTGATAGTGACAGACTTAAGGGTTGGGGCGGATTAAGTGAGCTAGGGTTAGGGTGCGGGTAAGGTAAGTGTGTGATAGTGACGGACCTTATGGTTAGGGTTTGGGTTAAGGTTAGTGCATAGATAGTTGTGTATGTAAGGTTTAGTGTAGGTTTGTAAGGTTGTTGGTGTGCTTGTGTTATGTGTGTGTTTTTCGGAAAAGGTATTTGTTTTGCTGATTGTCGGGATTGTGGTTTGTCGGGCATGTGAAGTTTCATGTTTTTGAACTTTCGGTTTTGTGGTGTCGGTTATTTCGTTGTGAGTGTTTTGGCATGTCGGCATTATCAGGTAGACCCACACACACACACACACACACACACACACACACACACACACACACACACACACACACACACACACAATTTCAAATCAGGATATGGTCCCCAGTGTCCTTGTATTTATTCTAAACCTGAGGTAGGTACTGAAAATCAAAACTTTTGAATAAATGGAAGGAATGCTATTCAATAAAATGTTTCTTTACTGTTTGTATAGGCACTTGTTCATTTTTGTGAGCGAAGTATAGAGTGATTAAATGATAAAGTAAATAGCTGTTTAAGAAATATACAAACATTTGTCTCATACTCTTTTTTCCCTGGAGTTGCATAGGAAATACTTAAAATCAATTGAACAGATAGTTAAGGATTTGGAACAGTCTAAAATGAAATCCTGGCAACATGATTTAACTGATTATCAGAACCAAGTAGCATTTGCATGAAAAAATAGAAATGCTCAGTTTGTTGTTCTAGTCATGAAGAACAATATAGCAGAGGGAGAAGTAAATTAAAAAGTAAATACCATTATTCCATAGAGCCATTCTGTATGTTTTTGACCCTACCAATGACTTTCCTCTAATACTGATATGAATGCCGATATTGAATCTTTGCTCCTTCAGCCTATAACAAATGTTTTCTTAGCCATGAAATGAAAGGGGTTGTCCCTTTAGATAAAAAAGGATAGAGGTAAATATTACTCCAAAGAACTTATAGAAATTTTCAAATGCATCATTAAACAACAGAGGCTTTAATGTTGTTTTTGAACACTCAGTAGTAGTTTAGCAGATACTGTTTAGACACTAATCAGTTATCTTTGTTTAATAATTATTTTAATTTTGTTCCAGCATTCTATTTCTCTAGGTTATAGACAATATTAGACATTATGGTATTTTTAAATGCATAGTTGACAGGTCTTTGAAGTATTTGTGGTCAAGTGGCTGTAGTTCCAAAAATTTAATGCCACAGAGACTTTCACTGCAATATGTTGTACTGTGCAAAGTGGTGTAGTGCTTTCTGTGGGCTTTTGCTATTTTCTCCACTGAGATGCAACTATGAAGTTGGTATATAAAATTCTGGGGTGGGGCTGCAGTCCTCCCACATTGAGGAATGTACTGGAGTTTACGCCCACCAAAAACATTTTTTTTTTTCATTTTTGGGGGATCGGCTCACTGTTTTCTGTGTTTCGTCTTTGGTAAGCAGTGAATCCAAAAACAAAAACATGATTCAATCAGATGTCTTTAAACCATTTTCTAATTTTCTACAGTAATACATTTCACATACTACTTCCATAACAAACCACTGGGATAGGATTTGAATACCATGGATATTAGTAATTTCAAATTTGGTAACTCTTTGCTATTATCATTTAGCATTTACATAACTATACAACACTTGCTTGTCTATTATACGATCATAGGTGATGAACTCCTTTCCTAATGGTGACACTGTCATTTCTTTGCAAAAACATGTCCATTTCTGATATACCTCGCATTACAACTGTAAGGCCCTTTTGTTCTTGTGTATGCATGCTGAGGTGGAGAATACAGAGGTGGTGTCAGCTTGTGTATGTATATCTCATATGCAATAACTGCATTATGTGCATTCATCCCATAAAGTATCTTCTGTCCTCGCTAATTGCTGTCTCAAGCCAGCATTTAATTAACATGTATATTACATTTTCACTCCCCTTTGTTACACTGCAGGTTTATGTCTCTTCTCCATATCATACCCTTTATTAGCATGCCCATTTTTATTTATGTGCATAACTGTGGATTACCATTAACATTAATTGTCAAGACATCAGTATTGCCAGATTTATGCCTGAAATGCTTCTTATAGACTTTTGTCATGTTTGCCTGTAGGATATGAGTATACTTTAAACATTTCCCCTTCAACATTATTATTCAGTGTAATACAATTCAGTATACCAATTCTCCCATTTCACTTCCATTTTTGTGTATTCTTTCCCTGTACTTGCCCTTAATATGTCAAAGCTACAGCATGTGCTTGTAAGTGAACATTGCCTATAAGCAAGCCATTTTGTTTACATTCTGTACTCATGCTTACAGGCACCTTTCCATGGCCATTGTTAGATTAGGGACTTCCATGTGCATGTGTGTGCCTTCTGTGGAAGGTTGGGCACCGGGCTGGCAACTCGACACTGTAAAACTCCACTGCCAATCATGAGCGGACAGGTGATCTGCTGTGGTGACCCCTAACCGCCGAAAGAAGAAGAAGACATTAAACAGGCTAAAGAGTAAAATAGGCCTAGAAATTGTGTTTCATTTATGCATAAAAGACAGTTAAGCAGAAAGAAAGAATAACCTTGCTGGTCAAGCATGAGGGACAGTTTATTAGAAAGGAAAGGTAAGCATCAAATGTGCAGAAAATACAGACATACAGAATGTTCTTTTCTCAAGAGAAAGATACAATCTTGCCAGCTACAGAATGTTCCTTAATGGAATGTTAGATTAAAACCAAGCCTGGAAACCAAGGGAACCAAGGCTTAGAGAGCTTGTAAAGCATTACAGGGTTTTAGTATTATTAAAATATACTTCTGATACAGTAAGACACAGCAACCACCAACCTGTACCAGAACTTGGGTCCAATAAGAATAAAAATGTACACCACAAAAAATATGCAAAAAAACCCAAGGACAGCCAGAAACTCCAGTATAAATCCGTGTTTAATACCAAGGTAAAAACATGAGCGCTTTCATAGCAAAGCTACCTCATCAGATGTATATTACAAACACAGAAACAGCTCATTAAATACTTCAATCAAAGTATCACATGACTAAAATTAATTAATTCTTAAGGACACAAACTAATATAATACATTAAAAAGTAAAGGAAGCAACAGACCACGGCTGTAGAGAATGCAAAATAGTTTAATCCACAAAGAACATAGAATGGTGAGTGCTTTCGTGGACCAAGCCACTTCATCAGACATTGAAATAAAATATAAAATTCCTTTATATATCATCCTACACTCACTAACTGGGACCCCACCTTAATTTAAAGACACAGGTCATTCCATGTGCAAATGAAAGATAGCATATAAAAACAGCATATAAAAACAGTATAAAAAACAGCATATAGGAAACAACACATTTAAAAACATGAACCAACATTTTTAAAAAACTAAAACACACCAAAGGTATATTAATATTTCACTTTAACAAGTCTCTTCCTAGAAGAATGGGCTTGATGTTCATTTTGTCATTAAGTCCCCTGCCCATACTGGCCCTGAGTCTCACAATCCATTCAAGTTCTTTCATCTCAACTTTCAGTTTCACATCACCCCCCCTGAGGTTGTCCACAACTCTGTCAATGGCCATGAAGGTGAACCTATGTGTATCACCAAAGGTTCCTACATGTCTAGCTAAGGCATTCATCTCTGCCTTCCTCCCTATATCATAGGAGTGCTCCCGCATGCAATCTCTCAACCTCCTGATCATCATCCCTACATAGAATGATGCACAGACCACACAATGGGCCAAGTACACAATGTTTGTACTATTACAGTTTGCAGAGAGTTTAAACTTAAACACTCTATCCATATCAGGATGCTTGAATTCTTCACTACAATCTATATACATACAGAAATGACAGGCTTTACAGGGAGCAGTACCACCTTTACCCCCACTAACAGGATCCTTTGCCAGGCCATGTTGTGACCTAGGTCCACACAGGATCCTTTTCAAGTTCTTTTTATTTTTGTATACAAACTTAGGGGTATCCTCCACTAAACCTTTAATAGCATCATCAGCACACAGGATGTTCCATTTCCTGTGAAAATGTTTTGTAGAAGCTTGACATTACTGGAGTAAGTTACTGACATTCTCATTTGTCCATCCAGAGTCCCTGCTCTCCGCACTGGCCGTTCACCATCAGAGAAGTATGGTCTACCCTCTGTGCTCCTACATTCCATTACAGCCCTCAGGGTGTCCTGAAGTTCAGTGGGGGCATAACCCCTCTGTGAGAACTTCATTCCCAGATCACCCAACTCACTTTCAAATCTAACCTGATCGGCTGTCAACCTGGAAGTCCTCAGTCCCTGCCCCCTCACAATGTTCTTAAAAATGTGTTGGGGGTGCATGCTGTTTCTGTGTAAATAACTATTTCTATAGCAATCCTTTCTGTGTATTTCTGTTTTAAATTGTCCATCCTTCTGTATAATCTTCACATCCAGGAAGTCAACTGTACTAAAAGAGCTCTTCATGGTGAACCTCAGGAAACTGGTGCATCTATTCAAATGTGAAAAAAAGGGGGCAAAAGTAAACTCATCCCCCTCCCACAAGATAAAGAGGTCATCTACAAACCTCCTATAGAAGTTCAAGTGTTTGCCATATTCTCCCAACAGAAATTCTTTCTCCCAGTGGTCCATAACAATATTGGTGTAGCCATTGGCACAGGAAGTGCCCATGGCCACGCCATCCACCTGCTTGTACAGTGTGCCTTCAAACAAAAATAAGTTATTTTCCAAAATGAGCTCCATTAGAAGAGATAAAAAATCAACACACCGCCCATTGTACAGCCCATGTTCCAGCAGGTATTCCTTAAAATATTCAACCCCCACCTGGTTGGGAATAACAGTAAATAATGACTGCACATCCATGGTAATGAGCAGCAGCCTATCATCACTCACATACGTATTAATGAATGAATATAGCTCTCTCAAGAAATTTTCTGTATCTAACAAAATAATAGAATTTCTCCTCAGGACAGGTTTCAGGTGTCACTCTATGTAGATAGATAGTGTTTCCGTAGACCAGCCCCTCCCTGACACAATGGGTCTCATTGGTGGTTCCAGGGGGTTTTTGTGAATTTTAGGAAGACCCTGTATTATAGGTACCACAGGACGTTCAACAATAAAATAATTAAATAAATCAATGCTAATAACATTGCACTGTAGACATTCAAATACAGCATTATATATAGAGTGATTGCACCTCTGTACCTGCTGAAAATCCACTTTATGATAAAACTTTATATCATTCAACATGTCAAGCATGGTATCCCTATAATAGGAGTAATCCATTACCACCATAGATCCCCCTTTATCCGCTGGTCTTATAGAAATGGAAATATCATTGTGCAAGCACTCTAAAGCTATTCTTTCTTCTTTACTTACATTATTAAAGTATCTGCCACTAGAATCACTATCATATAAATGATAAATATCTCTAACACACACCCTCTCAAAAGCATCAAGTATTGCACTATTAGTAGGAATGAACCCACTGGGTTTCTTAAAAACATTTACATCATTCTGGTCATTTACAGTTTTACCAAACTGCTTTTTCAACATTATATTTCGTGTGAAGGCTTTCAGTTCCAGAATGTTATCAGTCACTGTCATTTTGTTAGCAGGTATGAATGACAAACCTTTACTCAGCAAACTATCTTCAGCCTCAGTGAGAGCCCTCCGTGAAATGTTCCAAACTATAGTCTTCCCCCTTGTTGCCACATCTTCTTGATGGTCATCGATTGCTGCTGCTCCTCCTCCTGGGACATTTTCCATTTCATGCGGCCTCTGCTTTGTAAACGGTCGCGAAAAGGAGCTTGTCGTATCGGATATGGCATAGTTAAAACAGTGGAATTCAAGTCCTGTGACGGCTCTGTGGCGTGTGTACGCATGGTTACTTCACTATACTTGCTGCGTGCTCCTTTGGAGGTGGTGGGTGCGTCAGTTATATTTTTTTCACAAGCCTCAGGGCACCCAACTTCAGGGCAAAGTGCATTGGAAATGGTACTTGCTCCTACCCCTTCCTGTGTAAGAGCACCACTCCCTACAGCATTGTTGATTCTATCTTGTGCAAGTGGTGTGCTTGCATCAGACGTCATACCTTCGTTCATCTGGTTATCTACCCGATGCAGAACTATGGCTGAATGCTGTTGGTTCCTATAAGTGGCGTCAGGGCCATTCCGCTCTCTAGGTCAAGCGAACACCCGCCCATTCAGGAAATCCTCCTTGTCCCTCAGAATTTTCTTTTTCTTATAGGCAAACAGTTGTCGCTCATATACACCAACAGTTTCAATCAAATTGTCAAATTTGATGTCCACCAGGTTATTGGGAAAGCGTTCATACAGTTCCTCTTGTGTCTTATAGACATTATAAGTTGAGCCTCCTCAGGCTTAAAATAATCAATGAGCAATTGCATATATTTGCGGCTTGATTCTATATTAATACACTGCCACCTTGCCAACAAATCTGGGTACAAAGTGCCATACGTTGGCATATTTATAACACACAGGCCACGAGGGACAATATTTAATTGCAGACATGCTTCTTTTTTTAAGCTTCTACAAAACATTTTTCACAGGAATTGGAACATCCTGTGTGCTGATGATGCTATTAAAGGTTTAGTGGGTTATACCCCTACGTTTGTATAAAAAGAACTTGAAAAGGATCCTGTGTGGACCTAGGTCACAACATGGCCTGGCAAAGGATCCTGTTAGTGGGGGTAAAGGTTCATAGGTTCATAGGTTCATACTAGGCTATCTGCCCTAGGGCATTTATAAGCCTAGCCAGAGTGTGTTTGGCTTTCGCCACCCCTTTTAAATTAATTTTGCTATGCCCTTTTTCGAGGTTAGTATACTGTGCCTCTGTCTAACAATGACACAGAAGTGATACCCGGGGTAAACCTACGATCTCCCATCCACTCATCAAGATTTCTCTTGAAGAGTGTCAATGAGGGACTCTGCCTAACCTGGACTGGGATTTTATTCCAGAGTGAAGGGAGCCTCTGGGTTATGAATCTGTCCCTCCAGCATGTCCTATTTATTTCAGTGCTGAAGTTCAAGTCTCTCGAGCACGTACACGAAAAACTGCCAGAACAAACCAAACCAAATAAAACCAAAAAGTCCCAAGGGGAGGTCAGCAAAGCGAAGAGAAATCACAAGGCTTCAAACGATGGTTCGTTAAATAATAAGGGTCCTAAAACTGAATCAACAACCAGAGACACTCCTTCAGTTATAGAGTGTGGTGAAGAAACAATCGGCCTGAAAGGCGAATTGTTTAAATTTTTGTGAGTTTTTGGAATGCCAAAAATCACACCAATTTTAGGCTCTGACACCACACAAAAATCAAACAATTCTAAACTAATATCTCCTGACATAAGGGCTTCATATAAATGAGAATGTATCAAACGAAAATGTTTGTGTATCTCATACAATGTGACTTGCTCATATTCATCTGTATTGTTTAAAATGTTTAACATGCTGGCTTTATATCTGTCTTGACTCATGATAATAATGTTAGCACCCTTATCACTTTTCATAAATCTAAACCTGTCAGTTAAGGCTTGTAATTCAAATAATGCCTTTCTTTCCTGAAATGACAGGTTATGGTGAATGTGGGTTCTAGTCTTTAACAAATTGTCAACATCCTGTATGCAAAGCTCCTCATAAACTTTTATGGTGTGATGTAATCTGGGGGTAAAACTGGAAGGCTTTACTAAAACTTTATTTGTTTTGGGCAAATCGAACATCAAATAAAATAAATTTAACTTCCTAGTAAATTTTTTGATGTCAATAACAGTTCTACTGTAATTCGCCCTATTGCTAGGAACAAAATTCAGCCCAAATTTCAAAACTTTTAACTGAAGGTCTGAAAAAACATGGTCAGTTAAATTAATAATGTTGAAAATGTCCAAATGTTCAGTTACGCTTCGTCCCCCGACGAATTGGACCCCAAAAAAGTCCGACTTCGGGTCAACACTGTTTTTTTGTTGTTATTCACCTGATTCATTTTGTTGAAACCAGAGGAAGAAGAATCAGAAGAAATAACAGCTGATTTGTTTCTACAAACCTTGTCTTTCTCAATTACAGGAGAACCACTGATGTCAATGGGTTTGCGCTGATTTTTTTCAAAAGCAGCACCATGAATTTGTTTGTTAATAGGCGGTGTATTGTGAACAATCAAATCAGTTCTTAAATCAAGTGTGTTAGAACCTTGGTCATTATCAAACTTGTTGTTCGAAAAAACAGGTTTATTATCATT
This sequence comes from Protopterus annectens, assembly GCF_019279795.1. Lineage (NCBI taxonomy): Eukaryota > Metazoa > Chordata > Ceratodontiformes > Protopteridae > Protopterus > Protopterus annectens. The sequence goes on along the minus strand of NC_056748.1, from coordinate 925,681,047 downwards.
TGTAGAAGTAGAAACAACAGCACTGTAAGGGCGTTTGTTGCTGGCATTAACGCCCTGTCCTTTAGAACTGTTGTCTCTATAATGTATAGCAAAATGATCATAAGCAGACTTATTTTGATAAGATGTCATATCACGTTTCAGTTTCTGTTGTTTACGGATAGTAACTTCAGCTGAGTGCTGATCTATGTCACGCGTTAGCTGTTTAAGTAAAACACTAAAGTTGTCTGCTGTTAACTTACTTTTTAAATATGTTTCAACATTTGCTATTTCATCCTTGAGTAAATTAATTTTATGTATGTTGTTGTCCACTAGCAATTTCAAAAAACGCAATCCCGCGTCGTTGAAAAAAGTAACTAAACATTGAAACATGGGATGGCCGTGGTTAACCCCATTGGGGCATTTAAAAAACCTCAGTCCTTTAGGCACTATGCCAAGCTCTATACAGTGCAAAAAATAACAGTTTTCCAAATCAAGTGATTTATACCTTTTAAGTAATCTTGAGAGGTGTTCTCGTTGACCATTGAACTGTTCTTGGTTCAATTCATTTAAATACCTTCCAGTACCACTGAAAGGGTTCTTCACACGACTGAGTAACTGCTCCACTGTTATGTTTCCGGTGTTGCGAGTGCGTGGGAAATTGCAAACGCTGCTCCTTTGCTCCACACTCGCTAGTAACTTCCGCTGAGTTTCCTAGATCAATAACAGTGTCCATTTCTTGAAAGAGCTCCACTGGACTGGAAACACACATCACAGGTTCACGTTGACTTTCACTAGCTTTCGCTACCAGAAATTTTAAAGAACTTTGGATGTCAACCAAAGTTTTTTTAAGCTTCTACAAAACATTTTTCACAGGAATTGGAACATCCTGTGTGCTGATGATGCTATTAAAGGTTTAGTGGGTAATACCCCTATGTTTGTATAAAAAGAACTTGAAAAGGATCCTGTGTGGACCTAGGTCACAACATGGCCTGGCAAAGGATCCTGTTAGTGGGGGTAAAGGTTCATAGGTTCATACTAGGCTATCTGCCCTAGGGCATTTATAAGCCTAGCCAGAGTGTGTTTGGCTTTCGCCACCCCTTTTAAATTAATTTTGCTATGCCCTTTTTCGAGGTTAGTATACTGTGCCTCTGTCTAACAGTGACACAGAAGTGATACCCGGGGTAAACCTACGATCTCCCATCCACTCATCAAGATTTCTCTTGAAGAGTGTCAATGAGGGACTCTGCCTAACCTGGACTGGGATTTTATTCCAGAGTGAAGGGAGCCTCTGGGTTATGAATCTGTCCCTCCAGCATGTCCTATTTATTTCAGTGCTGAGGTTCAAGTCTCTCGAGCACGTAGCTCAATGGGATTTGGATTTTCTGAGGTGCAGCATGTCCATTAATTCCGGGTTGGACATGACTTTATACGTCAGGCACAGGTCGCCTCTGAGCAGGCGGTATGCCACTGAGTAGAGCTGGAGTTTCTTTAACTGGGCAGCATATGGTATCTGTTTGAGCCCTTTGATCCTCTTGGTGAGGTACTTTTGGGGTCTTTCAAGTTGCTGCAGGTGTCTGGTAAGGTATGTCCCAAAAGGGGCATTGTACTCAATTATGGGCCGGATGAGGGATGAGTAAAGAGGCACGATGACCTCCCCTGATCTAGATGTGAATCACTTCATGATTAGGTGGGCTATATAAAATGTTTTTCTAACCACTTTGGCCACGTGGTTGTCAAATGAGAGACTGCTATCAACTTGGGTCCCCAGGTCCCTAATTACTTCTTTTGTACTTAATGGATTACCACCTATGTGGTAATTTGTGGGCACTTTGTTTTTGCCAAAGGGGATGACTATACACTTTTTGGTGTTTAGCTTGAGGCCATGGCTCTGGCACCAGTTGTCTGTTTCTATGAGGCCCTTTTGAAGGATGCTTGTGTCGGCTGGAGAGTCGATTATGGCGCCCAGTTTGCTGTCATCTGCGAACTTGGTCAGCCACAGTCCTTCCGTGTTGGCCTTCTGACATGGCTCCAGCAATTCTAACCATTTGGGTTCTGTCCTTGAGCCAGTTTGCAACCCATCTAGTGACATAGGGGTTTATATTTAAGCTGGTGAGCTTATCTATAATGCCCGAGTGGGGTATTGTATCAAAGGCTTTTGCGAGGTCCAGGTAGGCTGTGTGGACCACCTTCCCCTCGTCAATGGCCTTGGTGACTGTTTGTTTCAAAGAAATCGACCAGGTTTAAGAGGCAGGATCTGCCCTTAACAAAGCCAAACTGGGTGGGATCCAGTGTCTGTAGGTCCCCAGTATCTTTATTTATGAGGTCCATGATGATCCTTTACATAGCTTTGCAGACCAAGCTAGTCAGGCTTATGGGGCGATAGTTTCCAGGAACCGTTGAGGCACCACCTTTGTGGAGAGGGACCACTGTTGCTGTACGCCACTCTTTGGGTACATATCCTGTAGTAAGGCTGAGATTGAACAGTAGTTTTATGTTTGGGTTTAGCTCTTTTTGGAGTTCATGTAGGACGCAGCCCGGGACATCATCTGGTCCCATTAATGCTGTGTTTTTTGCTTTGGAGAGGGCGGCTCTTACCTGAGCATCTGAGATGTCAGGGGGGGAGCACTCTGCTGGGATAGATATTTGCCCTTTTGGTGGGGAGGGGGGGAGAAGTATGCGCTGAGCCTGTCAGCTAGGATGTTGGCAATGTCTGTGGGTTCAATGTATTTTTTGTCATTTTGGACTAATTCTGAGGATATCTGGGAATTCCCACCCAGGTTCCTAACATAACTAAAGAAAGCCTTGTGATTATCCTTAGTGTCCTGTGTAATTTTTCTCTCGAAGCTGGCCTTAGATGATTTTATGAGTGCCCGTAGTTTTTTGCTAATACTGATCAGAGATGCCTTCCCTTTTTGGGATTTTGCTCTATCATGTAGTAGCTTCCTCCTTCTATTGTATAGTTTGTTTATGGCTGGGGTCCGCCAGACAGGACGTCTGCCTTTGGAGGATTGGGTCTTGGTTTTATTTGGGATTGCATGATCCATGCATTCCTGAAGGTGTTCATAGAATGCGTTTATAAAGGATTCTGCGGTCTGGGCCATATTTTCCACAGGCTTGGGGGCTTTGAAGGATTCCACCTCAGTTTTGAGAAGTGTGAAATTTGCTTTAGAAAAGTTTTTCACTGTGGTTTTCTGGGCAGAGGGTGGGGTCGGGATGTGAATATCCAGTGAGATTAGTTTATGGTCTAATCTTACCAGTGAGGGATACACTTCTAGTCTGGAGCATAGAGTCCCCATGTTGGTGATGATCAGGTCCAGTGCGTTTTCCCCTCTTGTGGGAGTGGTAACAAGTTGTTCCATAGCATTTGAGTTTATAAATTCTAGGAACCTTTTGGCTAGGATGTTGGAGCTAGAGTAATGCTCCCGGTCTATGTTTGGGTAGTTGAAGTCACCCAATATAATGGTGTTTGGAGAGACCTTCATATTTTCCAGTGTTCTCAGGAAGGTCGAGTGGGGTTCCTGGGTTTGGGAGGGTGGTCTGTAGCAGGCTATAAACTGGAAGGCAGTTTTACCCACTGTTAGTTGTAAAGGTGGTACTGCTCCCTGTAAAGCCTGTAATTTCTGTATGTACACAGATTGTAATGGAGAATTCAAGCATCCTGATATGGATAGAGTGTTTAAGTTTAAACTCTCTGCAAACTGTAATAGTACAAAAATTGTGTACTTGGCCCATTGTGTGGTCTGTGCGTCATTCTATGTAGGGATGATGATCAGGAGGTTGAGAGATCGCATGCAGGAGCACTCCTATGATATAGGGAGGAAGGCAGAGATGAATGCCTTAGCTAGACATGTAGGAATCTTTGGTGATACACATAGGTTCACCTTCATGGCCATTGACAGAGTTGTGGACAACCTCAGGGGGGTGATGTGAAATTGAAAGTTGAGACTAAAGAACTTGAATGGATTGTGAGACTCAGGGCCAGTATGGGCAGGGGACTTAATGACAAAATGAACATCAAGCCCATTCTTCTAGGAAGCGACTTGTTAAAGTGAAATATTAATATACCTTCGGTGTGTTTTAGTTTTTTAAAAATGTTGGTTCATGTTTTTAAATGTGTTGTTTCTTATATACTGTTTTTTGTACTGTTTTTATATGTTGTCTTTCATTTGCATATGGAATGACCTGTGTCTTTAAATTAAGGTGGGGTCCCAATTAGTGAGTGTAGGATGATATATAAAGGAATTTTATATTTTCTTTCAATGTCTGATGAAGTGGCTTGGTCCCCGAAAGCGCTTACCATTCTATGTTCATTGTGGATTAAACTATTTTGCATTCTCTACAGCCGTGGTCTGTTGCTTCCTTTACTTTTTATGCATTTGGATTATTTTTTGGAAGTGCAGTTTACCAGCATCACCTGTTTTGTACTTTTCTTGGTAATATAATACATTCATTTAAATGTTGTATATCTAACAACAAAGTTTCGATCTAATAGGTACGCTGTCATTGAGGGCATTAAAACTTAAAGCTAGACCATGGAATATGAAATAATAGAGTTTTTTTATATTTATTATTGTTTTTACAGTGTTTAATAGTTTTGCCATCTCTACTATGCGGAGGGATTTATTACACTATGATGCGGAATGCAATATTTATACCTCCCATCAACAGATGCTTACCACTTATACAACAAATAGCTTAGACAAGTTTAACAAACACTGGCACTTGTTAAGAAATTATAGATTTACATTTTTAGGGGGTAGTCTCTGACAGTTGTCATTTCAACTACAGGAAAGGCAAAACCTTGGCATAAAAGCCCTCCAAATTTAAAAGACCATGTAAAAGTCCACAACAGCAAACACTGTTAAGCTAAAAGCCTATGGGCTGTTTTCCTTAGAGTAATTTTTCTTTTTGTGGTTTTGTGTGTAAAACTAAATCATTTACATCTGAGAGTACATCCACAACTTATGAAATGTGTGAACTTATTACATACACAACTGAATGGATAGCATATATGGTAAAGTATACTTCCAGCACCTTCTATGTTGCCCATACTTAATACATTTTGAAACTCCATGATATTTGCTATGAGGGAACATGGTATATTATTCAGGCATAGTTTAAACATTCACTGCACATTTTACACTTATTGGCATTGCTAAGTCATATTGCAAAGTTCTAACATGTCTGAATGCACTGTGTGTTGAACTACAAGGAAAATTTGTGGATTGGTATCCCTGATATGAATTAATCTTTATAACATGTGCAAAGCATCATATTTCTGCTTTTAATATTTTGTAACTTTTTGTGCAAGTTTAACTTTAACCAGTACTTGTTAGCCTTGCATTTAGTTGTACACTCAGCAACAATTTTAATATATTAGTTTTATCTTTAAACTAATTTGTTACGATTCTATTTTTTTTTTCAAAAAAGACTGGGTTAATACATAAATATATAGTGAAAACATTTTTAAAAATGAATGGAATTCTTTTTAAAGTAAGTGGAGACTATAATTGTCACACAGTTGGGGTGGTGTATGCAATAAAGTGTGCCTGTAACTTGTTCTATATAGGCCAAACGAAGAACATTTGAGAGATATCAAGGCAGGAAAACTAGAGAGTCCGTTGGCCCAACATTTTAAAATCTGTCATGGGGGGACCCTGAAAGTTTAACAGCAATAGTTTTGGAACAAGTACATGGGGTAAATGAGCTAGATCTTAAAAATAAATTGTTGCACAAAGAGACTTTATTTATTTTGATATATAAGACTTTGAAACTAAATGGACTTAATGTAGATTGTTGTTGGAAAAGTGTTATTTTATAAATTTAGTTTAAATTGATCTTTTAACATATGTTTTAAGATGAATTAATGATGCAATTATAATTGCATAATTGTTTAATTGATGTGATTTAGGGACTGCTGGGTGTGTGTATATATATATATATATATATATATATATATATATATATATATATATATATATATATGAATGCATTTGTGCATGTTTGCACTCCTTGAAAGCTGTCTTATAGCCGAGGCGCTAGAGAATCGAATAAATCATTTTTTTGTTTGAACACTTAATTTTAGTGTTTTTTAGTCGTGGTAAATTGTGGTGGTGAGATGGCCAGTGATCCAGCAGTTAATATTCCCCGTATTTTTAGACAGGATATCTTATATTCCTCTCAACGTACATTAGATGTATTCCTGATGTCAAATTTGGACCGTGAGAGAGACCGTGATAGAGACTGGAATGAGAGACCATCGTGCGGTGGTGAAGGCTACCCTCGGTGGCATGGGAGAGATTGCTGGAGGAAACAAGAAGTAAGTATTCTCCTAATTTATTTGCCGATGTGGGTAGGCATTCCACAGACTTGTCATCTGAGGTAACAACTTTAATTGGCAAACTGGAACAACTACTGAATAAAGAAACAGCTGCTTATTATAATAAAACTAGCCTCCAGAGGTACCTGGACTTGGATATCACTCCACGGGGGCTGAGAGCAATGAAATATCCATCCCATCCATTTCATTTGTCTTCTACTGAAGATAAATTATTCAAACAGAGATGGGAAAAAGCAGCACATCTGTGTTCCAGGGAATGGACTACTATTATGGTAGAGCGAGGCGAGGTAAAACTCTTGAATATAAAGAAAGACATTAGTAATGTTTGTAATAATTTAATGGCTAAACTAGAAAGGTCACGCATTGAAATTTGCTTACATGATATCCAAGAAAAGTTGTGTATTTTTGAGAAAAAGTTAATGGATCAAAAACTTAATAAAATGAAACGAGATCTGTGTGATTATGAAAATGGAACTGCCTTTTTTAGACAGACCAATTGCAAGTCACACTCTAGGGTCCGTTTCCAGGAAGGGGATGGCCGGGTGAGAAGTGAAACAAGAAGTGAGGAGTCTTCTAGTGACAATGGTAGATATGTGAGTGACTATGAAGATGAGAGAGAATACCCTCCCTTACCTGTTGCGAACAATGGACAATACTTGCAAGATCATTTTTGTTCCCGTGGGGGATTCATGGCCAAAGAAAAAGAAATTATCCAGAACGTGAACCGCAGAGAGGGGAACAACAGTGACAATGGTGGAATAACAAAAGAACCAGATAGTATTGACTGCTTTCATGTTAATACGAACTTAATTATTAATTTATCAGGTTCTGAGCTCAATGAACATTTGTATACTGTGTTAAACCATGGTTTGAAGTTTGTGCCCACTGTGGTACCGAGATTATATGAATGCAAGATAGAATTATTTAAGATAGTTCACAAATTGGATTTATGGTACTTTTTTAATTTTCAGCATGAAGCACAGATGGATGATGTTACTGAACAATGTTTGAAAGTTATGATGATGAAAATGTTTTTGTAATGATTCATTTGAGTCCTTTATTTCATGTAATAGTGAATTTAATGCATATTGCCCTATTGATACTTCTAATGTTAATAAAAAGAGTAAATTTATTCCACCATTTAGTCATGAAGGTATTAAGAGCTTCCACTCTTTAGTGGAATATGAAATTGATACATTGTTTAATGAATTTAACACTGAAAATATTTATTATAATTTGACGAAGAGTGAATGGTTGTCTCTGGCTGAATTTTCTGAACAGAATGATCTGGTAGTTAAACCATCAGACAAAGGTAACAGAATTGTGATAATGCATTATACTCAGTACATGAAAATGTGTTTAGATTTATTGAAAGATGACAGAGTTTATGAATTAGTGAGTGTTAACAAAGTGGAAGAAGCGAAAAATAAATATATATATTTGATACATAAGGGCTTGAGACTGGGTTATTGGACTGAAGATGATGTGTTGAATAAACTGATATGTGAGGATTCAGGAGAAGCATACTTTTATTGTCTACCTAAGGTTCACAAGAACTTGTTAGATCCCCGGGGAGGCCAATAGTTTCGGCTAGCAATTATTTTTTATGTAATGTACGGGTAATTCTTCATAAAGTATTATTGAAGGAAGTTATTTGCTTGCCTTCTTATATTAAAGACTCTTTTGATTTCCTTGACAAAATAAAAAATGTAAGGCGGTCAGAGGGAATGTATTGGATGACTCTAGATGTACAGAGTCTCTGTACTAACATCAGGCATGAGTCAGGGATGGAAGCTTTGAGAAGAAGGATGGGGGATAGTCCATTAGCCCATTATGTTTTGGAACTAGTTCAATTTAGTTTGGAAAATAATTATTTTTGTTTTGAAATTCAAATGTACCATCAAATGTAGGCTACAGCAATGGCTCCTACTTTGCACCCATGTACGCTAATATTTTTATGGGGATGTTTGAAGGAGAGTATATTTATACTGATATGTTTTATCATAGACATGTAAAAATGTATTTTAGATTTATAGATGATTTGGTTTTCTTATGTGATGGGGGCATTCAGTTTGTACAACAATGTTTAGATGAAATACAACGGAAAAGATTTAATATTAAATTTGATGGTTTACAATATGGGTAGGAGATATCATTTTTAGATATAAGACTTGTAGGGAGACCTGGTAGAGGTGTAACTACTAGGGTTCATAGAAAATTTAATGAAATTAATCAGTTTTTAATGGGGACAAGTTGTTACCCAAACCAAACTATAGAATCACTCCCTTTTGGTGAGTTTTTAAGAATTTCGGGATTGTGTACAGATGATGAGCTCTTTGAAAAAGAATTGGCAAATAATGGTGCGCTGTTTAAAAATAGGAAATATGACTTCAAAGTGATAGAAAGGGACATGTTTCAAGTTCAGGATTTGAGATATGGAAGAAAGAAGAAATGGAGAACAAATAGTGCTAATATTAGTCATGGAAATTATAATAATAAAGATAGGTTCTTTGTAGTTATGAAATATAATTTTTAACTGAAGATATAAAAAATGTTATTTTGTATTACTGGAACTATTTGAAAAGGTTTAGTGAGTTAGAAGGGGTGATTAAGGATAGACCCAATTTTTCATATCAGCGAGGAAGCAACTTGAAAGATATGATAGTTCATACTAAATTCCAAAGACCCGGTATTAATATATCATTTCAGTTAGGAAATAAAGGTGCTGTGGCCTGTAATAGATGTATAGGTTGTAAGTATATAGTGAAAACATTTTTAAAAATTAATGGAATTCTTTTTAAAGTAAGTGGAGACTATAATTGTCACACAGTTGGGGTGGTGTACGCAATAAAGTGTGCCTGTAACTTGTTCTATATAGGCCAAACGAAAAGGGCCTTTACAATAAGGTTGCTGGAACATTTGAGAGATATCAAGGCAAGAAAACTAGAGAGTCCGTAGGCCCAGCATTTTAAAATCTGTCAAATGGGTTGGACCCTGAAAGTTTAACAGCAACAGTTCTGGAACAAGTACATGGGGTAAATGAGTTAGATCTTAAAAATAAATTGTTGCACAAAGAGACTTTATTTTGAAATATATGACTTTGAAACCAAATGAACAATGTAGATTGTTGTTGGAAAAGTGTTATTTGGTAAATTGATATTTTAATACATGTTTTAAGATGAATTAATGATGCAATTGTAATTGCATAATTGTTTAATTGATGTGATTTAGGGACTGCTGGGTGTAAATATATATATATATATATATATATATATATATATATATATATATATATATATATATATATATTTTTAAAAACTCTGCACCTGGTTCCTTTGTCAACCCTTTAGCCATCTCTAGTACATACAACCCCCCACTTCATCCCATTGTCCAACTTTTTGAGAATATGTGTGAGTTAGATATACGTAACTCTAAGCTTTCTAGTAGGAACTCTGAAATGAATGAGAGAAAGGTAATGGATGAAATAAAAATCTTTTCACAAAATGTTAGAATTATGAAACCTGATAAAGGTGGAGGTGTTGTCTTGATGGACTATGAGGACTATAACAAGAAAATGTTTTGTATTCTAGAAGGAAAAGCATATTTAAGGTCATCCATTAATGAACTGAACACTTCTTACCAGCATATAAGGAATGAACTCCAAGATTTATTTATAGAGGGTTCAATTTCTATTGATGTGCTTAATTTTCTCTCTGTTCCCTGCCCTAAAATATCAGTCATGTTTGGGCTGCCAAAATTGCATAAAAATCTTAGCCAACCACCCATGCAACCCATAGTAGACTCCAAGGGGTCCATTACCCACCCCCTTGCAAGATATCTGGACAATAAGTTAAAAGAATACATATTGAGTGATACACATATCTGCAAGGATTCATGGAGCTTCTTACAAGCTATGGATGAGATACCATTCAAGGACACTTTTGTTTTTATTACTATTGATATTAAAGACTTTTATTCAGTCATACCTCACACAATTGGTTTGGAGTGGTTTACAGATTTCTTATATGAAAAAGATATCTCACACTTCCAGACCTTGGTCTTTTCACAACTGATGGAAATTGTCCTTAAAAACAATTTCATTTTGTTTAACAAAGAAATTTACTTACAACAAGAAGGGGTGACTATGGGGTCTGCATGTTGTGGTTTATATGCAAATATTGTAGTTAGGCAATGGGAGAAGAAATTTCTTTTTTCTTCATGTTATTTTGAGCACATCAAATTTTACACCAGGTTTTTGGATGATATGTTTGTTCTGTGGGATGGACCTGTTAATGCTATTGATGATTTTATAAATTATATTGGAACCACCACAGAATTTCTAAAGTTCACCTATACCAGAGACCTTGACAAAATTTCCTTTTTAGACTTCTTTCTGGAAAAGGATTATGAAAATAAGAGGTTTGTTTCAAAAATCTTTAGGAAAAGCACGTATACAAACTCATTATACAATTTCTCCTCTAAAACGTGCACGCTGATTGGCCAGCCCAACCAGCTGCCCCTGTAAATCCTCAATATACTAACGGAAAAGGTCCGTCGCCCGGACTTTTTCCGTTAGTATAAAATGCTTTTAAAGCTGTCTCGCTATGTTAAACTCCTACATAGCGACAGTGTGTAAAAAAAATAAGCAACGGAGATCTCTGTTGCTTATTTTAAGCTGTCTCGCTATGTTAAACCCATTTAACATAGCGAGACAGTAAAAGCAATGGAGATCTTGCGTTCTCCGTGGCTTTGCCCACAGCTCTGATGTACATCAGAAGGGCAGCAAAGAGATTATATAATGCCATTATTTAAGAAAAGTAATTATTTCTTTTCTTAAATAGTAATGCTGGATTTACCCACAGTTGTCTTTGTTTGGTCCCCAGCATTACCCACGTTATTGCTATACTATTGCATTTTTCTAGTACACACCCAATCAAACAAAAGAAAGCAATAATTAAGGGACAGTTTGTGCGTATGGTATCTGGTATTGATGAATTTTTAGATGAATGTGACAACTTGAAAAATATGTTTCAAAAAAGAGGCTATCCTTGTAAGTTCATTAGTGATATAATGATTGAGGTGGTTAACAAGAGAGAGCGTGGGTTTTAGGTACCTTTACTTTCTTGTAGTATGACTGCCAGTGGGCCTTTCACCAGTAATCAAGAAATTGACAATGTTGCAAGTAAGAAGGTTTATAAGACTTCTTTCATCGCTGTATTCACTCAAGATAGTTACATAGTAAGAAACATCTTAACAAAAAACTGGTCTATTTTGAGACATGACAAGAACATCAGACCACTAATAGGACCGCAACCTATTATAGTATATGGGAAAGGCAAGAATATGAAAAATATATTTGAGAGTAGTTACTCTTACCTAAACCACAGGTCAGGTTCTGTGAACAAATGTGGCAGATGTAACTATTGCAGTTACATTAAAGAAGGCAATATTTTTGACATTAATAATATTGAAATCAGAATCAATCAGAAATACAACTGTAATTCGGAGAAAGTGATTTACTGTGCCATGTGTACCACCTGTTCTTGCTTTTACATAGGCAAGACTGATAGAAAGTTAAAAAATCGCATATACGAACACCTATATGACATAAGGAATAAAAAAGAAAGCAAACATGTTTTGGAGTATAAGGACCATAAGTTCCATTTTTTTTTATTATAGACAATATCAATACCAACATGAGGGGTGGTGCATGGTCACTATTACTTGAGAAAAGAGAATTATACTGGCAATTACGTTTGAATGCAGGGAACTGGCCAGGCCTGAATGAGCATATTTCAATTAGCCCAATTTTAAAACTAAAGGCACTAGAAAGATAAAATGTGTGTGTGTGTGTGTGTGTGTGTGTGTGTGTGTGTGTGTGTGTGTGTGTGTGTGTGTGTGTGTGTGTGTGTATATGTACATATATATATATATATATATATATATATATATATATATATATATATATATATATTTCTCCATTATGCATGTTATCATTTTAACATTTTAATATCACGTGTTCAGTATTTATGTTGTGTACTTATTTCTCTTAACATTTTCTACTATGTCTAGTTTTTAGTATTTAATCACACATATTTATTGTTTTAACACATTCAACATATTTAAATATTTATTGTAAATTGTCATTTTTATGAAGCAGTGTTTACATATAGTGTGTTTTTAGGGTGGTGTGTTCCGTCAACTTTTTCAGTTTGTATAGTTTGTCTGCTTTTTAAATTCAGTGACAGCAAATATTTTGCTTTTAATGACATAATTGATTAGTTTATAACTGGGTGGAACTTCCTGTTTGGACTGTATAAGAAGGAAGTAACTATGTGGAGTAAATTGTCTGATGAAGTCTAGATCTTTCTGGATGAAAGCGCTCATCCTTGGATTTTTTTGTCTGAAGTTAATAAAGTGGATTCTGCATTCTACAACTGTGTGGTGATTTGCAGCCTGCAATACTTTGAGTGGGTTCATTCAGCTACTTCTTCTGGCTTTTGTGTTTATATATTTTTTTCTGTTGAGGTGCAGGCTCCCCTGCACCCATTCCCACATCACCTTAAATTATACTTACCAACTCCATGACTGCACCACAGTTGAGAGGAGGGGAAAAACCCAGAAGAACGCTCTGCTGGCTCACATACTATAACACATTGCAGAAGAACTTACCATGACATTTAATTTTCAGAATAAAACACTTCTGTGGCATACACGTTATCTATTTGTACAGTAGCCGTTATTGTGTCGTAATTGCTTTAGTAATACTTGATTGCTTGGATATGTTAGAGCTACTACAGTAAAAATCAGTTTGGTTGATGAAGATGCATTTTCTTCTATCTGCCTTAGCACTATTTCAACAGTGCTCTTGAGATGTCTCATATGTCTCATTAATGTTTCTATTATACTTTCTTCTTCTTCTGTTTCAATCTATCTCTCCCTTCTACTAATTCTGATACCATCAAACTTTCTTATCGTCCCTCCTTTTGCTCTAGTCCACCCTCCCTCCCTTTACTTGAACTATCTGTCCTTCTGTTCACCCCTCCAGTAAAGATACCATAGCAGTACTAATTACTGTCTAATGGCTGTTTAAGCACATGGCTGTGATATAATCCTTCATATATTTATTTCCCAATTTCTAAGTGTTGTTGTGGTTTATACTGCAGGTTAGTCAAGTGCTGCCTGTGCTTGAGGCTTCCATTGGTCACCTAGAAACTCAGTGTACATTGAAAAATGCAAACAATTATTTTTTATATGAATAAACTTTAAAAACGAGGCAGTACAGTGCTGGAAAGTGACTTTTACATAAATAAATAATTGCAAAAGGTACAAACTGCTGTTGCTGTTTTGCTGAGCTGATTCAAATATATTTGTCACCTTTAATCTCTGTATTGCATGACTGACCATGTTTACAAACCTACTAGTAACATATTATTCACTGCTCTAACCCCCCTCCTCCGAGCATTTACCTACTGAACTTAGGGAGCTAATGAAACAAGTTATAACTAGCAAATAGGATCATCTCTGCATTCCTCTCCCCACTCTTGTTAATAATAAGTAACTCTGATTTTAAAATAACTCTCTCCATTTATATATATATATATATATATATATATATATATATATGTGTGTGTGTGTGTGTGTGTGTGTGTGTGTGTAAAAATATTTCTGTCTGCCATTTTTAAGCAATTTAAGGCCTATTTCTGATATCAGCTTATTGATGATTGTTCTTTCTCACTGAAGGTGTTTAGGCTAACTGATTCATGCAGCGTACGTTTTCTGACCCTTTTCATTTCCCTCTCACCCCCAATTCCCCAGCCACTCCCCATTATCACTACTTTTGTTCTCTCCTCTCCATGACCACTTTTAACTATGTAGCACCATCCCTTTAAAGACACACACTCTAATTTCTACTTTCACTATCCAGCCGCAACTATCACTCCTACTACCTAGCTACAGGAGTGTGTGGGGGTCATTTTTGTCTACAACAATACATTAAATCAATGTACTTTCTACAAATGTAATCCTTTACCATGAAATGTACTCCACATGCCACCCTAAATACCTATTTTTACTCTTCCTAACTATACCTGTTCCTATTGCCCAAAACAATAATACCTTCCGTGCTTCTAACTTTGTCAGCTACTCGGCACTCAACCTTCAATCATTTCTAATTATTTCTACTTTACTATACTATATTCTCCACATTCAGAGTTAACCAACCCAAAAATACTCTCCATCATTCCACCCTTTGCATATCATTTCACATTTACCTATGCAACTCCTTCATTTACCAACACTGCATATAGACACACACACACACACACACACACACACATATATATATATATATATATATATATATATATATATATATACACAGTAGATATAAAAATTGTACACACCCCTGTTAGAATGCAAGGTTTTTGTGATATAAAAAATGAGATCACAAATCATTTCAAAAAACTTTTCCACCTTTAATGTGACCTATAACTTGTACAATTCAATTAAAAAACAAACAAATCTGTTAGGGGAAAAATATAAAAAATAGAAAATGTACAATATGCTAGTTGCATAAGTGTTCATACCCTTAAACGAATGCTTTGTTGTGTGTGCACACCCTTAAACTAAAAATTTGTTGAAGTACCTTTTGATTTAACTACAGCATTCACTCAGACTTGCTAAGTCGTATTGCCAATAAACTTAATACTTTTCTAATACAGTTTAACCTCACTCAGCAAGAAACTCATCTGACCAGACCTAAAATCAACTCCTCTCATTAGTCCATCCCAGACCTTGTATTAACAAACCAACCCTTTTCTTATTTCAAACGTCACCATTCACCTCCATTATTCAGTAACTACTACCCTATTAATTTCCAGATCCATCATCTATGTGTTAAAAATCCTCAAACACTCATATTTTTTAATAGATCACAACCTAATATTAACAAACTTAAATACATCCTCTTTTTGGTGGATTGTTTCCTGATTTTGAATTCAGCTGATCACAACTCCACTGCAGAGCTGCTCATTTCTGTACTGACTGACATGAAAAGTTCCTGCATCACAGAGGTCCAAACACTATACAAACCAAAAACAACTGGTTAGCCTATGAGCTTCTATAACTTAGAGACAAAACCTGGCATTCCTGATTCCTGGAAAGCTCTTCCCACAACCATAAAAACACAACATCAAACCCTCCTACACAACCTCAACAAACAGGCATGAATGTCATGAATGTCACTGACAAATTCATGCCAGAACTCACAAATAAAATCACCCAGAAACTTCTAGAAACAGGTAAACCATATTAGAGTATGAAATAACCTTCCATTTGCGACTTCTACATCCTTTCAACTTTCTACTTCCAATTTCCTTTCTCATTTTAGAAATGTTACCATCCCCTAGTCAGTCTAATCCCAAATTCCACTATCACCCTCTTCAGGCCCACCTCACATCCTATCCCCCCTTTCTGTTTCAGAACTATCAAACCCAAAGACATCCACCACTGCTTAAACAGATTAAACTTTATTAGCCCCTCAGTACAGATAAACATTATCCATGTTTATTTATCACTGCAGAGAACAGATTTCAACTCCACTGAAACACTTCTATAATGTATGTATTGCACGTAATATTATGCCTCACATCTGACAAAATTCCATTCTACCCCCCCCCCACACACACACACACACACACACACACACACACACACACACACACACACAATGCCTGTAATCCTTCAGACTTCAGGCCTATTTCTATCTTGCCTACTCAAAGAAAGATTCTGGAAAAATTACTTTACTTGCAACTCACTCAGTATAACAGCCAGTACCACCTTCTCTCTTAAAAGCAGAATGGCCTATGGTCCACTCACAGGACATCCACAACTCACTGACAACATTTTCTATGTATGGTACTGGAGCCATTTGTATTGACCTTGCCAGAGCCTTCAGTTTTACTGATCACACATTGAACTAAACTATCTTACGAAAACAGACGTTAGGCATGACACTCTGCCCTGGTTCAAATACTATGCCCAGTCATCAACTCTCAGTGAATTTCTGCTCATCAACTTCACCGTCTAAGCCTCTAAAAAGAGGTCTCCCAAGGATCCATTCTGGAGCCTCACCTCTTCTCCATCTGTATTAATAAACTCCCTCTTGTCTTTCCCAAGTTTCCATTCTTGCTTTACACTAATAAAATGGTCTTATTCTGCTCCAACCATTCCCTCTCTCCTCTTGAATGCGAACTTCAGGCTGATTTTCATGTCTGTATTCAATGGATCCATGATAAACTATTACTGTTTAACTCTTCCAAATCAAAAACAATGCTCTTTTGAACTAGATGAAAAAAATCACCTCTATCTCCAGACCTCTACAAATTCTTGATCATCTAAATAACATAACTGAAAACATCACCATCTTCAAATATCTGGGGAATTTGGTTGGACCCATGCCTAAACTTCAATCTCCACCATGACCACACAAACAAAAAAATCAACTCACTATTCTGGGCTAAAAGAATCTCTTCATTTCTTTGCAAACTCTATAGTTACAGGTAAAGGCATCTTATTGGCTCAGCTAAAAATATGGTCTTATTTAGAGTGCTGCAGTCTCTAAAACAATCAGTCCAACCACCTCAGACTCCATTTGCAGGTTTATCACTCTCTCCCCAAGAAATACACACCATTGCAGAAGCATTCAAAGTTAAGTAATGACCTGTGAAACAATGTGCTGACTTTCTACATGCTCCTCAACTGTTAAACTTATGAGTAACAAGACATCCCTGCCCTTTAGCTTCCAAACTAATCAAGGACACACTAACATAAAACCTTAGACGTCTTAACCATTCAGGTCCTATACCTCCTGAACTAGGCTTGAGTGCAAGCCATGCCTTCTAAGTCCTTGTGCCCAAATTCTGGGAATCTCTACCTGCTTACCCCAAAGATCATTCCTCTTACCCCAGATTCTGATCAGAAGTAAAAGCAAACATCAGAGCACACCTCTCTCTCTCTCTCTCTCTGGTCATATAATTTATCCTCTCCTACCCTACACCATTCTGCATAAGTAGATGTGAAAGCATGTTTCATTGTGTTAAGTCTGTGTGAGGATTTATTTGACATTCATCCTGTATATAATGCATGACTATTTTGTGTTTTTCTCATTCATTCCCCATATAATGCTGCATATCTATTGTGTTTTTACTCCGACATTGAGACTGAAATAGGTCCACTGTGATCAGTGCTCTACCCCAGGTAACATTTTCAGCATAAAATAAAAATAAAACTGTTATTTTTGTCACTGACAAAATTCCACCAAATGCATATTGAGTCAAATATGTAGTAGAATACAGAGGAAGGTTTTTTTCTGCAGGGGGCAAGCTCCCCCCCCCCATGCAGAGGTATGTGCTTCCCGCATTGCTTGCTACTTACATACACCAACTTCAAGGTCATAGGACAGTGGAGAAAAGGGAAGACTCACTAAACCCCACTGTCATATATTCTCAAACTAACTCTATCCCTGCATATGTGATGAACTGTGAAACTGTGAAAACATTAACCCGATTCACAGGGCAACAACAGAAATGATTGACCAAATGAAATGCTACTATATATATATATATATATATATATATATATATATATATATATATATATATATATATATATATAGGTTCATAGGTTGGTACTAGGCTATCAGCCCTAAGGCCTATACAAGCCTAGCCATAACAATTCCCTGGATATTTCTTCCCACAATATTTACTTCCTTGGACCCCTGTCTAGCAGGGCGACTGACATGATCCCCGGGGTGAATTTCCTATCTCCCATCCAATCTTCAAGGTTCCTTTTGAAGAGGGCCAAGGAGGTGCCTTGCATATATGCTTTGCATATATACAGCTATATATATGGATGTAGGGTAGCAGGTGAAATGGCCAGCTATGCTGATGACCTGAATATCAATGCTGTTACATTGAAACATGTAATGTTAACATGTTCTGCACATGCAGCAAGGATTACCCAGGAGTGAGCTAAACCAAATACAAGTGTTATTGCAGGGAGGCAATCCCCCTGCTTCCCTCAAACCCCCTGCTAATTCATTATACTAACTCCAAAACTGTACAACCTCCAGTGGAAGGGAAAATTTCCCTACCTGAGGATTGTGAATCTTGCATACCTGTCAAATATCTGTTTCAACTCAATGAAATGGTGTCAACCACACATATGTCAACATAGGTGCTCATTCGACCAGCTGCCCCAAAAACCTATATAAAGAGATACATATAAACATACATGGGTAGAGTTTACAAGAGTGAACACTCATATGAACGCATGATTTTAAGTGTTGTAAAAAAGCAAGCACTCATATGAGCAAACATTCTTTCCAATGAAGCTGATGACATTTTTGCTGGCAGCCTTTTGTATGAGATCATGTTGCAGTGGGGTAAGGGAATTTGCCCTTATCCCGCTGTTTAGTGATCTTGGAGTTGGTATATATAATTAGCAAGGGTTGTTTGGGGTACAAGTGGACTTAGCCTTGCAAGAAATTAGTTTTGCTTTGCATATTTTTGACCATTTTAGAGTCGCTGTAAAATGATTGCTTTTTTGTTTGCTCTTTTGAACATTCAAGATTTCATGAGATAATCATATTTGTAGAGTGATAGATAGATATAGATATAGACACATACACACACACACACACACACACACACACACACACACACACACACACACACACACACACACACACACGGGGTACAAAAATGCACCTTACTGGATTTCCATGGTAGCAATTGTCATTTACGTCTTAAAATTTTCATAGGATATAACCAAATATAACAAGAATTTATAAGCACTGATGCCTTCTAGCATTTTAAGAATATTTTGTTAATGTATTTAAAGTTTTCTACCATCAATTTACCCTATTTCATCATAAATATTATTGACAATGTAAGAAATAGTTGCATTTTTCTGTAATGACATATAATTTGGTTAATATGCTATACAAAGTGCAAGTGGTATTTATGAGGATAGTCCTGAAAATTTTTCTTTTAATATTTGGTATTACAGCTATAAAAATATGCCTGAATGCATGAAGATCAGTTGTATGAAGTGTGCATTCTTCAGAATTCAGTAAAGTTGACATCACAAATTTAGAGTAAATTCCATAATATAATATTGCACAGTAACAAGAGAAATGCAAGGTTTGGATAGTCCAAGCCTTAAATGGAAAGTAGAGCTTCTTTTTTTACACAAATGTATGATAATGAATGAGAATATAAACAACTGCATACATCTAAGTAAATTGAAGGGGATGATACTTTAGAAATAAAGTATCACATTTGGTAATATTTAGATTGCATAAATGTTTGCTTTCTTGTTTTTGTTGCTTGCTAGACTCTGGGGGAGGAAATCATATTTTAATTCCACATTTCTTTAGTGTATTATGTTTTATTCTTAGAACAGAAATGTCCAGTGTTTTCTTTTTTCAAAAAATGGTATTATCATCTGCAAATATAATAATCTAATGGTTTTCTCAATTTTATGAGGTGTAATTTGTGAAAATACTCATTTTACTTCACAACAGTAATGAGTTTGGTGTCAGAGGTCAAGGAACTGAAGATTACAAAAGGGGGAAGACAGGGGATGTTTTATATCTTGGGTTCCATACAGAAATAAATCAGAAGTCTGAAAAACATTCATTCCTCTATATCAGATATTTATGAAATTCAATCAAATAGAAAGGGAATTGTGATGAAAGACTGCTTACCAATTCAATATCAAAATGTAGGTCTTGTGGAGACCTTTTTGACTACACAGCTCACCTTTTAAGACTATAGAGTCTATTAATTCTATACTCTTTTCTGCATGTGTCTACAGTTTTATTCAGTGTTGCTTCTATAAACAAACCACAATTACTATGTATGATACCACAAAACAGAACATGATATCAATTTTAATTTATCAAGTGTCATCATACCATAAAAACAACAATCAGGAACCAAGGATCCATTAACCAGACAGGTTTATGTTCTTTGTCATGCACTTAAGAGAAAGACCAGCTATGGATAGGTTTCCCATTTTTAAAGTGGGTTATAACTGGTAGATGTTATTTATCAGCCTGTTGCAATCATTACACATCAGACTAAATAAAATGAGTGTTGACGCATACATATTAAGTTTAGCTGGATACTTTATACCACTGAGTACATTACTTTTGTTGAATTTTGGCTAAGAAAAAAATGACAGCAGAAAGAATTTCCGAACTAACTCTTCTATAAAGTAAGGCAGTGAATGTAATTTTTTTTAAAAATTTGAAAGACAACTCAGACTGTTAAGTGCATTATAAAAGATTTAGTAATATAGATAAGGAACATTTCCCTTTCTTATTTATTCCTGCAGAACCAGAACTGGGCATGCAACATTTTAATGGTCTAATGAATCTGTGTTTTGCTTCTTTTGTTTATCTGTGTGATATTTGAAAGATGAGTGACATGCTTTCAGAATTGCAGATTGTCTGTAACCTGTCACCTTCTTAGATTTCAACACATCCAAAGGAACAAAGGCAAAGTTAAAGATAAATGTCTAAAATGTCTAAAAAAATACCTTTGCAGAAAACAGCAACGTGTTTTATTTTTAAAATGAGCATGTATGAAATTTCTGCAGAACATGACGCAGGTATCAATCATTAAATGCGTGCTATTTTACTCCAGTACTCTCACAGACTTTTTTTTTCTGAATAAGCGAATATTTCTTTTTATTTTTCACATAATTACTGACTCAAAATTAATTTTAAATAAATGATGGCATTACTAAGTGTTTTACTATATCTTCATGAAACAAGGACTGACAGAATTAAGTAATGAAACCATTCACATTGTAGCCACGGATATAGCAAATTTCATGGTTTACACTTAATTTCTGTACAAGCAATATTTTGCCAAACTCAAGCACATTAAGGGCTGAATTCATAAAGGTACCAGAATGTGCACAGTCTCTTTCTCTGATTCAACAAGCACCCTTACATGCTGCTGCATGGTCCTCCAACACAAAGACTGCAGTAGCACGAAGGGCTGGTTCCATTGTGTTAATGAGGCATTCTAGGGGAGAGTCATATATGAATTAGCATTGTGCGTTCTCCCAGGAACTGCCTTCAGAAAGGCATCCATATGGTCAAATAATTCAAAAGGGCGTTCAGGCATGTAGATCAGCATGACCACCCCCACTACATTGCACTATTATTCAACTACTGAACACAGGTATGGTGGGGGGAACCACTAGACATCAGGGCTTACTTTTGCAGTGCCAAAATGACACTGACAGCAAAATGACTGGGGATGGGGATACACTACAATACCAGAGAGCTATCTGTAAAATGGCATGCCAGCATTGATCTTATAGGGGGACCCAAGAGTGGGGGGAGCAATAGACAACAGGGAATACTTTGAAGTGCCATGATGGCAAGAGAAAACCACTGGACACCAAGAATAAAGTAAAATGTTGTAAGGCATCCCTGGTATCTAGTGTATCCCCCCCACATTTCTATCCGTCTTATGATGTCTGTGCCTTATAGGTCCTTGGATGAAAATGAGATAAAATAAATTAACCCCAGCACCAAATAAGTTAACCATTCCTTTACTGACTGTACAAAAAACAAAAAAAATAAATAAATAAAGAAGTGCTAAAGTACATTTGTTTTATACATACATACAGCCAGATAGATAGATAGATATGTGTGTGTGTGTGTGTGTGTGTGTGTGTGTGTGTGTGTGTGTGTGTGTGTGTGTGTGTGTGTGTGTGTGTGTGTGTGTGTGTGTGTGTGTGTGTGAGACAGAAGGATTGAGGTGGTGCCAGCATAAGACTTTGGAGTGAAATTCTAGAATGTATCATTCCACCAGGTTTTTATACAGGAGTCTTCGTAGTTTTAAAAATATGCAGTTGCTGGTGTTTATATCTCTCAAATCAGAACTGTTTTATATAAACAAAAATATTCCTGCTTATCTGCTATATTTGAGCATGTAATTTGCTTATATATATATATATATATATATATATATATATATATATATATTTTTTTTTTTTTTCTATTTAGAAGGGACAAAGATGGTTTTTCAGATTCCAGATAGTAAAGTCCCACTATTGATTCACTGCCTTGCCATTTGGTCCTCCTGCAGCCTGGATTATTCTCAAATATTTGACATTATATATAAAAATGCTCCATATTATTGAATGTTTGTAATATTGAGTGTTTTTTCTGCCGACAGTTTATTTCATCGATTCTGCTGGGAGTAATTTGCAGGAGATTGTGGAACAGTGGGGAGTTAGCCTTTTCCCACTGTTGTACGATCTTGGAGCTAGTATATATATTTAGTAGAGGGTGTGGTGGGTTCAGGAAGAGCTTTGCTGCTCGATATTTTTGTACTTAAGTTTGGCATTGAACAAGAACACTTTTCTCAGTAAAGAAGTGGCAACATGCAAGCATGTATTTCATGATCATCATCGTCAGCCCCCTTTTTCCCATTTTTTACATGGAGTTCGGGGTATCGTGTTAACTGTCACCATCTCTTGCAATTCAGTGCCAGACTCCTGCCTTCTTCGACACTCATGCCTGACTGTCACAGATCTTCTCTCACATAATCCATCCACCTCTTTTCTGGATGGCCTAATTTCCTCTTACCTTCTTCCTGTCTATCCCAAATCTTCATCACTAGACTGTCTTCTGATTTTCTGCTCGTGTCCAAACCTCCATAATCTATTCTCTTTGATCATTTCTGCAGTTGGAACTACTTTGGCTTCTGCTCCTATGTCCTCATTTCTTCATCTGTCCCACTGTGTGCATCCTACCACCCTTCACAGGCTCTTCATTTCCATCACCTCTAGCTTCCTCATCTGCTCTACCTTTATTACCCAGGTTTCTGTACCATACAGTAGTACTGATCACACCACTATCTTGTACACCTTACTTTTCAGCTTCTTTGGCATTCTTCTGTCATTCACTCCACTGAGATTCTATGCCAATTGGCTGCAGCCCCTATGAGTATAGCTTTGACCTCTTCATTCAGACTTCCCTTCTCCTCTACCACCCTTCCCAGATACATGAAGCTATTAACCAGTTCCACTATCTTCTCATTTATCTCAATGCTCAGCTTCTTCTGATTTCCCCAGTTTGCTGCCATTACCACTGTCTTATTTGTGCTTAGTTTCATCTCATGTGCCTAAAGTTTTGCATTCCATTCCGCCATTCTTTGCCGAAGTTCTTGCTCAAAGTTTTCCTGTAATGCCACATTGTCTGCATACAGCAACTTTGTTGATCTCTCCTCTCCGACCTGTTTGCTAATGTAGTCCATCACAAATATGAGCAGCAGTGGGCTCAGAGTTGAACACCCTCTGTGAGACCAGACACTATTCATACTTGAGTCATTGGTTCCTTGCACATAGTCTGCACTAGTTCTACCAATGTTTCTGGTGCTTGGAACCATGGCAGTACTGCCCGAATCAGCTTTCTTGGGACCTTGTCATATGCTTTCTCCAAGTCTAGGAATGCCCAGTCGGACTCTTTCCTCATCTCTATCTTCTACTCAACTATCTGTCTTACTGCAAACATCAGGTCAATTATGCTGCATCCTGAGCTGAATCCGAACTGCTCATCTCCATTCTTACCTTCTACTACTCTGCATATCTGTTTATCAGTCACCCTCTCCAGAACTTTCATGCAGTGTGACAAGAGTTTGATGCCTTTGTACTGCCCACAGTTGTGGATGTCCCCCTTGTTGTTGTACATTGGCGTAAGTATGCTCATTCTCCAGTCATCTGGTATATACCTTTCTATCCACACTGCTATGAGTACCCTCAGGAGCCATTGCTCCCCATCCCACCTACCATCTTTATCATATCTACTGTGACCTCATTTGAGCCTGCTGATTTCCCCGACTTCTTTTCCTCAGTGCTTTTCTTTTTTCTTCTGTGGTGGGCTCTTTCTCTTTTCTCATCATAGGCTGTGTCTGGGGCAGTACAGCGTCTGTTTTTTTTTTATAAAGAAGCTGCTTGAAGATATTCCTTCTGTCTGCTTTTCATGTCCTGTGGATTGGTGAGAAGGTTGTTGCTGGCATCCCTTATGAGGGGTGTCTGAGTGTCTTGTTTATCTTTCTGTCTTTCCCCTTGCAACCTGATAATAGTTTCTTTGTGCCACCTACTGAGTCACTTTCCAGAAGCTGGTAGAGCGTCTTTGATACCCAGTTCTTTACTATTGTAACTCCTTTCTTAGCTTCTTTGTTATCCAACCAGTATTCCTTCCTAGCCTGGTCGGTCTTTTCTACCTCCTACTTTTTCCTGCACTCCTTATTTCTTTTGATGACTTTCTGGACTTCTGTATTCCACTACCAGCTTTCCTTATGTACTTTATTTCCATACCTGTCTCATCTACATATCAGTTCTGTAGTTCTCACACATGCTGTTTTGAGGCGTTACCATTCTTCTTCAACTCCACCTGTTTCCTCCTCCTCTTCTTGAGGTGATATAGCACTGATTAACTCATTGAACTACTGTACTTTCTCTACAGTCAACTTCCAGGTCTTCAGCCTGGTCTCTTTTGACCTTAAAGCCTTCTCTGATGACTGCTTACAGCTGATTCTGGCATCTAGTGGTTTATGCTGTGGGCTGACTGTTTCACTGGGGATGACTTTGCAATCACCGATTCTACCCCATTGCCCTTTCCTTATTAGGAGGAAGTCTACCTGATTTGCATGTTGGCAACTTCTGAATGTGATCTTGCGACTGTCTGAACCATGTGTTGGCTACTATCAACCCATGTACCAGACAGATATCTAGAATGGCCTGTCCCTCTTTACTCATGTTGCCCCATCCATGTGGACCCAGGCAGTCTTCATACCCTGTTCTGTGTGTCTGTCTGTCTGTCTCGATATGTGCATTCAAGTCCTCCATTATCAACACCAATTCATGTTGTCCTGCTTTATGTAGTAGGTCAGGCAACTGCTGTCTGAATACACTCTTTTCCTCACTATCACGACTCTGCTGTGGGGCTTAGGCTAAGATTATGAATACTGCCCTATCATTACACTGGAGTCTGCATGCCATAAGTCTGTCACTAATTCTGATGATATCCCTTACTACCCTATCATGTAAGCATGTACCTCTCTGCCTTTTATGTGACTCACCAGCTTCCACTGTTGAGCTCCAGGCTTCCAACTCCAAAGCAATGGGACCAATACCTTTTTCATTAACTGGGGTTATGGACTAATGGATCCATCCCCCTCCCAACTCACACATCTCTAAATGCAAAGTTGTATATAAAAATGAAAAGACAGAAGGAAAACATCATACTGATAGCTCCTTTCTAGCCAAGACAACCTTTATACTGTTAACCCAAAAGAAACTGAAACTG
The DNA here is from genome assembly GCF_019279795.1 of Protopterus annectens. Lineage (NCBI taxonomy): Eukaryota > Metazoa > Chordata > Ceratodontiformes > Protopteridae > Protopterus > Protopterus annectens. Next base: position 925,655,326 of record NC_056748.1, on the reverse strand, counting down.
GCAAAGGCCATAATCCTGTCCCTTCACACCAAACTGTTGTTGCACAATGCAAAGTGCTGTATTCAAATCTCATGTCTCTCAGCCTGAGAGTTTCACGTATCCCCAGCTGATTATGTACAGCTAACTTTTCTCTGCAGAAGTATTGTCTGTTCTGAAAGAATGTAAAAGGCATACCTGCAATAAATCCCACACTTGTAAACGGGACACATTTTCTCACTAGTGAGATAAGAATGTGACAGACTCTGTTTCTAGTTCCCTGACAGATGTTTTATGGCATACATGCTTGTTTAATGCTGACTTGGCCTATGTCATTGTCATTTCCAACTTTAATGTGGCCTATAGCCTTCATGACAGCTGTGAAGTAGTTCCTAAAAAGACTTATTCGTCTGAAGCCTTGTTGATATTATGTGAGCCATGTTTGAAGGTTGAACTGTGCAAATAATTATTTTTTCCCTTTTAGTCTGCAAGTTCACTCATTTAGAAGGATTTCTGAACTGCAAGCCTTGATGTGTAAAGAACTGCATACCCCTTTACTCAAGGAAAGAGAGTCAATGAGAACAGACTGCTCTTTTTGTCAATTTAGTATTCTTTATTAACTTTTTTTTCAGGTGAAAAGATGCACATTTAAGTGCTAACAATAATGCAACTTGAGATCATAATTTTATGACAAGCAAAACTACAGGAAAAATAATAACATAGTATAACAGTATGGTAGCCATTAATAGCTATGAAATGATTTGAGTCATGAAGGCAGCCTTCCATATTTGAAAAATGTATAAAAGTGAAATATGACTGTGGTAAATACACTCACCCCCACTCCAAGCTGCAGAAAACTCATTATCTTAATAATTGACATGGATACAACATGACAAGGTAATAATTTATGTATTTGTATTTATTTATCCTTTGTTGACCAGGTTAGTCCACTAGACTAGGAGCCTATTTTCATTGGAGACCTGAGGTGGTATTTATCCTACCAGGGTAAATTTGGCCAGGGCATTGGGGAACTTCCCTTACTCAGTTTTGGTATAAGTAGGTTCCATTTCACTGCAGTACTTTCTGGTTCTGTTCTGGGCATAGTGGTGGCTTAGAGAAGCAGGGAGGATGATGGCTGATAATTCTGTAGTTTCAGTATGTAGTCCGGATTTGTTTACGAAAAGTGATCAAGCGAGAGAGGAGGACAGATCAGAGGGAAAACTAGGTGAGAAGTGTCCAGAAGATGTATTCAGGAAGAAGGCAGTCGTGCCTTTAGATGGCAGTGCAGTTATTAGCATGGTTACTGGGAAGGCAGTCAAGCCTTCAGAAGAAGTAATTTTGGATAGAGGAGATGCTGGAAATGTGAGGTGAGGTAAGAGAGAGAGAGAGTGATTGAAGGTGGTTGAACCTTCACAGGACACTGGATTTATTCCAGCAAAATTTGTTTGGCAAGGAGAACAAGGACCAGAGTGGATGTATTATTATAACCCTCCAATCAGGAGTGTTGCTGGATGATTTATTATAAGACCTGATGATGCAAAATGAGCCAGAGAGTGAGAGAGCTGCATCATGGGCAGAAATAATGGATAAAATACAAGAAGAAAAAGTATATAAGATTTGTTGAAGGTGAAAAAAGGGAAGAAAAGAAAACAGAAGTAAGGAAAAAGAAAAATTTAGTAAGAATAAGCACCAAAGAAAATAAAGGAATGGGCAGGTATGATATTTGGGACAATATAATAACACCCTTAGGCACTCCAAAAGAGGTAAGAGCTTTTATTCATATTCATAAAGATGCATTTTGTGACATTATTTTTGAAACTGGGCAGTGCATGGAAAAGTTTTTGGTGGAATATGAAAAAAAGAAAAACTATAACCCATGGAACTTACATGTATTTCAATTATTTAATGGAGAAACCAATAAGAAAATCCATATACAATTCCAAACTGAAGCCGAAAAAGAGACAATAAAAGACTATCTAAGGACTGTATGTAAAGAAGTTATGGACATTACTAAGATATATGACAATAGGGGTTATGGACTGTGGGTTGGGAATGTAATCTTGTATTAAAAATGGAAACTGAAAAAATTGTGCATATTCAAATGATGGGATCAGTACTACAGGACTGAGTGGGATGTGCAGTATACAGTCTTTTATAAGCCTGGGTTTCTGTAATGGCCATGGAGTGAGAAGGTAGCCATGCACCCCTGCACATCTAACTACTGTTAAGGGTCAGTCCAGGCGACTGGCATCAATCTATGACAGTTTTCCAATCATATAAAATTCCTGCAGCTATAATCTGACTAACTGAGCATCTGTTTATGGTGAATATGCTCACATGACTGCATTTCTGTGTGCAAACGGTGCTCTTTTACATTGAGATCCTTCTATTATTATGTACCTTATGAATCAGATTGTGACTTAAAGAGAAAACAGAACTAGCACAGTCAGCCCAATTACACAATTTACCAATAAATAAATAAAATGTATGTACCAGTTTCAGTGTATTACAGTACTGAGTGTTTCACTAGGAAGGGCAGTTTGACATGCAATTTTTTTTTTATTTCTTTTAACATACTATGTATTGGACCCCTCAGCATGAATAGCGGCTGTTGTCTCAGAAATGCCATGTTAATGTCATTCATCATATGCTGCTAACAATGTAGGTCAGTAATAACATTAAAAGTGTTTCTGTTTTTGCACATTTGTCCCTAATTTTCGGTTTTGCCCTAATTCTTGACTGAATCATTTGAGAGCTATGCACACACAGACAGACAAATACACTGCATAGAGTCACACATACATTTACGCCCACCACATGCCCTCGTTAGTGATCCCTACGCCAACAAGGCCAGGATATGGAATTTACATAACTATAGTTTATTCTTTATAGTTTATGTCTGAAAATCGCATGTTAAACAAGATTCTAGACATTTTATACTATTTTTCTCACAAATCAAAGTAATAAGATGACTTAAAAAATCTAAGCCTAAGGAACATACAGAACAGGCCTCCTTTGCACATAAAGGTGGTGGAACTATTTAAGTAAAGACACATTAAACAAAATATCATTTTATTACTTTAACATCAAAATGCTAATAATATCACCATGTCCATTTTATAAAAATAATAAGACCTTCATTGGTATGCAGGGTGCAGATTTTGCTATTCACCCAACAGTTTTACATTCATGCCAGTTGAGTCTTCTGGATATATAGTAAAATATATACAAGGTAAACAATGGTAGTTCTTAAAGAGATGTTCTAGGAGAGTTTTATTTTATTTTTTTTTTTACACAAAGCGTGCATTATTCTAATAAGAGTTTTCTTAGTCAAGACTAACAGTACCTGCCCAGTTCTCTGGCACACAGAGATTAAGCTCTAGCTACAGTGCAAATGACCCATGTTCAAACAGTGGCTTGGGTTCCGGAATAGTCAGACAGGGGAAGGTGGGGGTCAGCACCTTAAATACGGGTTCACCTATACATGGGGATGAGAGAGAATTGATGTTTTCCAGTCAGCTAATTCCTCCCAAGCAAAAGAAGGCTTGCACACCACCAGTGGCAAGGACTGAGGTGACACAGGCTTGGTAATCCCAAACTTGTGATGCTAGTCCTGACTGGCATATGTACAGGAGCAAACACATGTACTACAAAGTTATAAGACAACCCCTATGATGATAAAGGTGCTCATGTCAGACATCAGGGGGCAAGATTAGGGTAATAACCAACATCTTCATGGTCATGATAGTGACAAGGGCAAAAATCACCTCCAGGGCTGCCCAGATGATAGACCCTCCAGCTGGTAATCAGCCTCACTAGGAGATATGGTGGAACAAATAGTTAGAGTCATAGATGAAGGCAGCTTGAATATTGGCAGGTAGGGATGGAAAAAGGAAATAGGAAAAAACATATCTTGAGAACAATCATTTATTTGGGAGCTAGCTCTAATTTATGCCCTTGATCTGGTAAGCAAGAAATTCCCTGTTATGGAAAAACAAAACATTCAAAGCTTAAATTCTCATCTGTCCCTCATGTGCATGCACAGTTTCCATAAACAATGATTGTGTTAGGGACGGGACACATCAACTGGCATCCATCTCTCATCCTTTCCCCACCTAGTACACGGATTATGTCCTGGTTGAGGTACTATGAATGCTCTATACATCTTCATAGATGGCATACCTAGCAATATGAAGAAAGGTTAAGTAGCAGGAGTCCTAGCTAAAATACATTGGATCAGTAGCTCACTTCTCTCTCTCTCTCTCTCTCTCTCTCTCTCTCTCTCTCTCTCTCTCTCTCTCTCTCTCCCTCCCTCCCTCTCCCTCTCTCCCTCCCTCCCTCCCTCCCTCTCTCTCTCTCTCTCTCTCTCTCTCTCTCTCTCTCAATTAACCATATAGCATTAAATGGTTTGAGTCATTCCTTTCCACCAAGCTATTTAAAATCCAGATTCTCCACCTAGCACCTTGCACCACTCTCCATAGCGGTACCACAAGGCTCCATTCTCCCACCTATACTCTTCTCACTATTCATCAATAAGCATTCCTCATACCATCACCAATGGTTTAACAATTCCATGATTCTGTACCTATGTTTACTTCAAGTGTTTCAGGTTTCCAGTGGTATGATCTGAAAGCACAAGTAAGATATGTCCTTGAGGTTTAATCACATTTTCCTGAAAATGTTCTCTCTTTAAAAAATAATAATTAAGCCTACATACAAAATTAAAGTAAAACTTGGTATTTACATATACCAATATTACTCTGCACAGATGATATGGTCATATGCAGACCCAGCTCCTCTCACTCATTGATCAAAAATCGACTGGAAATAATCCTTCAAACCCTATGACTGGCTACTTACACAGAGACCAATTCTAAATACAAATAAAAATGAAAACCGTGTTCTTTGGAACCCAGAAAAGGCTTGGTTAGAATTCCCACATCTTCTTCACTACAACCATCTGACAATGGCACACAAATTACTTAACCAGCCAGGCAAAACACTTATCCTACAAAACCTACTAGAACCTTATTCTAACCCTAGGATATTATGCTCCACAAACAAATCCTTACCAAAAGTTACCAAATCTACAAATTCTCCGGGTGATGTTCTCTACTCTAGTTATGTAGCCAAAATCTGGAACTCCCTACCTCTAGAACTAAGAACGGTACCTACGTATTATCGCAACCAGACTTCTCATTTCAAGAGCGGCTGCTTCACACTAGTTTCTCGTGCCAACAAATGCTGTCAAAAGGCAATGAAAAGTGTATGTGTGCCCAGAAGAGTGTTCTGCTCTTACTTTTAATTAAAAAACATTGTACTTTGGTCGTGTGAAGATGCATCTGCAGGATTTATCCAGTATTGAAAGACACAATTAAATTATTTCAACACTACAGCATTATTCCCAATAGTCAAGAATGCAATTCAGGACATTCAATGAAATTATACTTTGGTAAACAAATACTTTGGAAGTGTAATAAGGAGAAATGCTACCAGCATATTGGTATACATGCAGGGAACTGGTTTGAAGGGAGTAGAATAAGTTTTACAACAGCATTACATTTCATTTACTGCTGGTATAAGCAGCTAACATTGGTTCACTTTTGTTTGGAAGAACTGGAAATGTCAGACAAAACTGTAATTGACTGGAATAATTATTTATGAGACATTTGTGTACTTGAAATGGAGAAAAATGAGAAAAGAAAAATAGATGAGCCAGGCCATATAGTAGAAATAGATGAAAGTCTATTCACCAGAAGGAAAAGCAATGCTGGCTGTGTCCTGTCCAAGTAATGGCTTTTTGCAGGGATATGCAGAGAGACAAAGGAAACTTTTCTGGTGACTGTGCCAGATAGAACTGCTTCAATGTTACCCAATAAAATAACTGAGTACATTAAAGAGGGTAGCATTATCTATTCAGACTCATGGCGAGCTTATCAAACAAAGGAACTTGAAGAAGCTGGCTTTAAACATGAGGAGGTTAACCATAAATATAACTTTGTGGATCCTGACACTGGAGTCCATACTCAAGGGGTTGAACAGATGTGGGGTCCTGTTAAATAGAGGAATAAGAAACATAGAGGGATGGCTTGTCACCATTTGGAGTCCTATTTAGCCAAATACATCTGGTGTGAAACACAGATTACCTATAAAAATGACTGCTTTGAAACAATAATAGCTGGCAATTTCCCACCAAAATGGTCATAAACAAAAACAACCATGGAATAACATTTCCACATTAACAGAGCAGTAAAAAAGCAATGACCAATAAAGTATTACTAGAAAACGTCGACACCCGTCTCCTTCTAAATGCACACGTATCAGTTATTGCTTCTTAATTGGCTAAACCTAACAACCAATTCTCCAGTCAATAGCATAAACCTACATAGCTTCACACAGCTCATTACAACTCCTACCCACGGCCTATCCACTAGATCAGAATCCACCCTAGACTGGATATTAGTATCTAACCCACAAAATTATTCCAACTCAGGTACCTTACCTGATATACTAAGCGACCACCTCCCAGCATTCGCCCATAGGACCCACCTCCAAATATCAAAAATGCATACCTACAAAACATCCAGAAATCTCTTCCACTTTGACCCAGATAAATGTGGAAGTATCCAAAAATCCCAAAAATGGTTCCCACTAAAATTGCTCCCCCTAGATGATGCCGTTAACTATTTCAACAAACTCTTTCTAGACACACTAAATAGCTTAGCCCCTACTCGAACCAAATGTACCAAGGCTAACCATGCCCCTTGGCTAACTAAATCAACAAAACAAAACCTCCTCCATAGAGATAAAGCATGGAAACAGTGGCAAAAATGTAAAACTAAACAAACTGAACTTGCCTATAAGCAACTCCAAAACAATTGCAAAAAACTAGTCATACAAGATAAGAAAAGATACTTTTCCTCACAGCTATCCACCGTAAACAACAACCATAATAAGTTTTGGAAATCAGTTTCCACGTTACTTAATCCTGGCACACCACAAAACCCATCCCCAACACCTGACAAAAACCCACAGCAAATCTCTCATGACTTTAACACCCATTTCATTACTACTATTCAAAACCTAATCAAAGACCCTACAACAGACTACTCACATAATAATAAAACTTCCCAACTCATTCCTATCTCACAAATATGCAAACTTCTGAATAAACTTAAACCCTGCTCTCTCTTTGCGGACAAACTCACCCCCCCGAATATTTAAAGCTAGCATCAAGTGCAATTGCATACCCAGTCCGTATAGTAATAAATCAATCTCTCTCTGAATGCTATGCCCCAGGCTTATGGAAAAAATCTATCATTATCCCACTAAATAAAGGTGGAACCTCCCATGACCTGTCAAACTACCGCCCAATATCAATACTTTCGCCACTATCAAAAATATTAGAAAAATGTGTACATACTCAATTACTTAAACACCTACTAGACAATGAGCTTCTCTCTCCCACACAACATGGCTTCAGCCCAGCACATAGCACAATTACAGCCCTGCTCTCTTTCACCAATACTGTCAACAAAGCCCTTGACACTGGTCTCTATACCTCAGTAATTCTACTAGACCTGTCAAAAGCTTTCGACACAGTATCACACAACAAACTACTGTACCAAATATCAAAACTAGTAAGTTCCCCCAATTCTGTCAAATGGTTCACCTCCTACCTCAATAACAGGGAACAGTCAGTAAAATGGCAAAATGTGCAATCTACCTATCAAAAAAACAACATAGGAGTCCCTCAGGGTTCCATTCTAGGGCCACTACTTTTCAGTATATTTATCAATGACCTTCACAAAGTCTCTCAGCTAGGTAACTTGATCCAGTACGTTGATGATTCTACAATTATTTCTTCTGCCAATAACTTCTCTGACCTTCTCAATATAACCCAAAAAGCTTTTACTTCAATAGAAACCTGGCTAAATAATTCTCAGCTACTACTAAACGGCAAAAAAAAAACTACTCCTATTCACTTCAAGACCACCAAGCATAAACGTTTAAGATTTTTTCTAAAGATGGAACTGAAATAGAAATAGCTAAAACTGCTAAACTACTAGGTATGACAATAGATGACAAACTTACCTTTGAACCACATACTCATAACATAGTAAAAAAGTACACTTTAAATTAGGCAAACTATATAGGCACAAATTATACCTCAACAAGCAAACCAAAGCTCAACTAGCAAGTGCCCTACTCCTCCCTTCCATTCTATATGGAAGTGCTATCTTTACTAACCTACTTTCAATCCTTTAGTAAAAAACTGCAATCCTGCTATTATAAAATAGCTAAATTTGCCTCAGGAAAGCCTAACCGCACACACCACTGTGAAGCAAATACAGAACTCAACTGGCTCAAATTCTCAAGCCATCTTTCTTATATCCAGCTAACACTAGCACATAAATTAATTTTCATACCCCACCTCTGCCCAGCGCTTCACTCAGTCATACAAACTTACAACCCTGCTCGGTCACTTAGATCCTCTCAGAAACAACTAATAAAGGTCATAAAACCAAACAAAAGAGCTGGACAAAGTCTATACTCCTATAATATAGCAAAACTTTGGAAAAAAATTACCCGCCCATATAACTCTAATGGAATCTTCTAAACTCTTTAAATCATCACTCAAACTACACTACCAAAATAACTTATCCTGTCACTGCACAATAACTAAACCTCCATAGCCTCCCCACCTCATGTTAAACCATCCTACAGGGCAATCTCAACTAACCTCTGTATATATTGCTGCCCTTACTACCTGACTTTTTTCTCCTCCTCCCTACCTCTTGTTATACTATCCTGTGTGACACTCACAACTTAGCTCACTATCACATCGGCCCTCTTACTCATGGGCTTAACTCTCTCCCTTGCTTGAAACCTTCTGTGAATTTTTATCTGAAGATGGAACTATGAATATCTTCTCTTAATGTACTATATTGAATGTACTACCATTATAGTATATAATGTGAATTGTGTATGGTATTTATATTGAATGTACTACCATTATGGTATATAATGTGCAAATGTGTTTTTAAAACTCAAAATGTTTTAATGTTTTTGTATGTACTACCGTGGAGCTTTTCTCCCCGGGCCTCCACTGAAAATGGGTCAGTGGCCCAGTGGACTTTCCCAGTCAACAAATGTCAATAAATAAAAAAATAAATAAATAAATATGCAAAGCTAGCTTCATTCAATAACTACTGGCTGAATTTAAAGCAGTTTCTGCCCATGGATAACCACCAAGACCAAGGCTCTTCCCAGATGTTAAGACAATACCTAGAAGCATGGCAAAGGAACATGTTACCTGTTGACCAAGCTCATTTCTCTCATTTGTGTTGAGATTCCAGAATAACAGCCAGATTAACCAAATCCACCTGCCTTCAAAACAAACACACATGTGCTAAGCAATCCAAAAAGATACTGACAAGAAATAAACAATAGTTCAGACGGAAGCACTTACTCATAGGTTCATAGGTTCCTGTAGATAGGGCAGGCTATCCCCCTAGGGCATTTATAAGCTCAGCCAGGTGTATTTGGCTTCCGCCTGCCTCTGTAAAGTAGGTCACAGAAGGTACCCTTTCTGGGGGTGAATTTGCGATTTCCCATTTTCCATCAAATTTCATTTCACTGAAGGTCAGGGAGGGGCTATGTCTAACATGAATTGGGATTTCATTCCAGAGTGAGGGAGCCTCTGGGAAATGAATTATTTATTTTTGTAGTGAGGTTTAGGTCCTGGGTGGTGTGTAAGACTTGGGGATTTGGATTTGTTGGAGCAGGCACATTAATTCTGGGTTTGACATGGCTTTTTTGTCGTCAGGGGCATCATCACCTGAGTAGGTGGTAAAGCAACTGAGGAGCTGGGAGTTTCTTTAGTCGAGCTGCATAGGACATCTGTTTGTGCCATGATCCCTCTTGGTGGGAGGTTTTTGGGGTCTCTCCAGTTGCTGCAGGTGTCGGAGTAGGGTACATCAAAGGGGCATTGTATTCAATTATGGGCCTGATGAGTAGAGGGAGGGGCATCTCCTCTCTCTTGATCTAAAAACCCTTTCGTGGAAGGTGTGGGCTATATAGAAGGTTTTTCTAACCACTTTGGCAACGGTAATTTGGGGCACCTTGTTTTTCCCAAAGGGATGACTATGCACTTTTTTTAGCTTGAGGCTGTGGTTCTGGCACCAAGCATCCGCCTCCTGTGAGTGTGTCAGCTGGAGATTCAATTATGGCCCCAGTTTGCAGTCATCTTGAACCTCAGAAGTATATACCGAACAAGAGAGTGGTTTGGATGGGACATGGCACCTGCGATTCTGACCATGTAGGTTCTATATAGGGGGGTTGATATTTATGCTAAGCTTATTTAAGTGGGTGCCAGTAGGGTATTTGTTTCAAGAGGTCCAGGTAGGTGTGTGGACTGGACTGCCCTCATCTATGGCTTTGTGCTTTTGTTTAAGAAGAAAAAGAAGGTTTAAGAGGCAAGATCTCTGCCTTATAAAAAGCCAAATTGGGTAGGGTGATAATCTCCATAGCTTTACAGACCAGACTAGTCAGGCTTATGGATAGGGGCGATAGTTCCGGTCCGTTGGCACACTTTGTTTGTGTGGACCACTGTAGCTGCACGCCATTCTTTGGGTACATATCCTTCTTGGAGCTCATAGACACAGCCTGGGGACACCCGTCCGTCCCATAAATGCTGTGTTTTGCTGGAGAGGAGCAGCTTTCACAGGCGTTTGTTTGTTCCTTTGGGGGGGGGGGGAAAGTTTTGCTGAATCTGTCTGCAGGATGTGGCTATGTCTGTAGGTTCGGGTATATTTTGTATCGTTATGCAACAATTCAGGTGTCTAGGGCAATTTTTCTTCGAAACTGGCCTTTGATGATTTTATGAGGGATCGTTTTTCTGCTAATACTGATCAGGAGATGCCTTCCCTTTGGGATTTTGATTTATGGCCCCACCAGACGGTCTCCTGTTTTTTTGAGGAGAGAGTGGTTTTTTTTGGGATAGCACAATCCATGTGCATTCCTGCAGGTGCTCATGAGAAATTCTTTACAGTTGATCCTTGGCTGGGGGGTGGGGACGGGATATGGATGTCGTTTATAAATTCAAGGAACCCGCTGGAGGGGTGTTGGGCTTGAGTAGTTTTCCTAGGAGGGTGATAGATACTCCCTCCTTTTGTGCTTCAGTCAGACAGGTGCAAACCTAAGCGAAGCAACGTGGCTTGTCATGGTCAGAGAGCTCCTCTAACTACCCTACTACAGCGACACCAATGTTATACTTAAAAATTATGCCCAGTTAACAACCTTGTGATTCAGGTTTGGTACACCCCACTATTTCAGCAATTCTGTATAGCAATGAACCACCCAAACTATTCAGGCCAAATGTCTGCTTCAAGATCATAACAAATAAAGAATGTCAAAAAAAATGTAACTAAATCACCAAACAAAAACCCAGCCACAGCGCAACCCATCTTCAGCACATTTTCCTAAAAATGTTATCCCATTTATTTTCCAGCCAATTACTTCACTATATAAGGTATCAGGCATAACTGGAGAATTTCCCAGTGCTTAGAAATCTGCATTTATGAAGCCATATCAGAAATCCCTCATCACAAATACCTTTTTTACTCAAAACCTAAAACTAACATTTCACCAAAAGCAGAATAATATATAAGCAAATGCCAACAGCAATACCTTACTAAATGGAAGCAAGGCCAAAACTATTCCACATGGACTGACTCAAAGCCTTGTCACTATACTTGGTATCCTACCAACTGCTAAGAGGAGACATGTGTCTGGCATACAAGGTATCCTCCAACCAATTACTGATGGATTTACTGTACATCAGCAAGTCAAATGGCATCAGAAATACTTAGTCTAGGAATCTAAACCTCTTTTACAACATCAACAGAATGGTTTGGAAGGCCAAGTTTAACTTGCAGAGGATACTGCTACTCTGGACAGACCTCCAGCCACATAAAATAAAGCTCATCCATGTTTATTTTCAAACACAACTTGTATGTTTAGATGGGAAACAGAAAATTGACCCTAGGACTGTCCCTACACTACTAATGGACAGAGACAGTCCCTAAATGCTTTAATCCATGTATGGGTCCCCCTCAAATAATCTAGAGTGTGATTACAGTTATTCTCATTAGGGGTGATATAGAATTATCGACCATGTGATGGGTAAGGCCAATCTAACACCAAATAGGATGGGTTAATTCAAGAACCAAAAGAAAAATTGGCTGGGTTTAAAATGGCCCTCAACAGCAGCTAGCCTAGTACTTACCAATGAACCAATGCATGAACAAAATATATCTTCATAAAGGATGACAAGTGTGGCTACAAAAACTGATGCAGCACAAGAAGAACACTCTGCAAAGCAGAGATAAAGGTCTTGTAGCAGTTATACTCTTCATGTCTTTTAACTGTGCTTTTTACATGGCTGATCTGATCACTCACTACTACCCAAATATTACCAGCCTAGGCTCTGAGGAAGTGCCTATTTCAGAGCTCCAAGATTTCCTGGCAAACACAGCACCAGAGTATAATTTTTAATACTTTATACAGCTGTGACCATTCCCTTCCACAAATGGTTCTATTTGCACTGATCCTCTCTTCTTTATTCATAGATAATCTTCCAAAAGCTTGGCCACACCTGCAAGTAATGCTATACGCATGCAGATAACAGTCTACCTCTCAGATCAGTCAGCACCTTCACCTTAGCAAAAACAAAAAAAGAAAAAAGGTAAAATTAAACTTCAGATGGTTTGATACTCACTAGATACAACTCATTTAATAATGAATGCAAGCCCAAGTCAGTCCTTTGAGAAAACCTCCTAAAGGATTAAAGAAACAATGTTGTCTTTGCAACTCTTTACAAATACCTAAATTATCTGGCTTGCCCTTAGTCCGTACTCTTCACAATGACAAAAAAGGAAAAAAAACAGGGTTCTACACAATTTAGAGTGGCATATAAACTATCTATTATTCTCATCACAGAAAGCTGATCAGCCATTCTAAAAAAAAAAACATATACTAATCTCAGAAATGGAATATTTATGACCATTAACAGCTGCAGCATCATCATAAAACATGTAGCTACTACAGACCTTCCTAAACAAATTATTTTGCTTTATCACCTTAACAACCAGTTTTAAATTATTGTGTAATACTGGAAACAGCCAAATACCAACCTGTAAGTCAAAATGATGTAATTCTTCTTTTTACCATTGTCTTTAAAGATTTTACATTGTAATTGTGTGTTTCACTGAATATAGTGTGCTGTGTGTCTCTCTGCAGTTAGTTCCCCACCTACCCTCCCTGTTCTTGTCTTGGTGTTAGTGTTGGTGGCTCTGAAATTGCCCGCCCCTCCTGTAAATCTATATTTGAACACTCCTCCTGAGTCCATCTCATTTGCTCACTTAATCAAGTACAGTGAGATCATATTCTGAGTCTAGTGTTCACTCTACTTAATACAGAGAGAAGGTTTGAGAAGGCCAATCCACTTAGGTTCTTCCTTCCTCTCTCCTTGCACTTTACTAAAAAAATGTGTACTTTATTTGTCTGCTTTACTGTATTTGTGTTTCCTCCTACTTTATTTTGCTTTTGCCGCTTCTTAAAAGTACTCAATTTTATTTATTCTGCTGCATTTATTGCTGCTTAGTAGTAGCCTGATTAAATTGTAACTGTTATTCTGAGTCTTTTGGTTTAAGCACTTGGGCTTCATACTAGTTGTTTTACATTAAGAAGGTTTGTGGTCTGCACTATTGTGGCAGGACAGGTAGCTTACATCCTTCTAAGCTGGGAATTGCTGATTGAAGGCTCAGTGTCTGCTATTCTAAACGTGTATTAGTTCTGGTTTAAGCAATTGGGCTTCAGGCCAGTATTTCTACATTAAGAAGGTTTGTGGTCTGCACTCTTGTGGGAGGAGAGGCTGGATTCTGCCCTTCTGAGCTGGGAATTTCTGGTCACAGGCTTATTGTGCCTGCTTATTTGAACGGTTTCTTTCTGTAATCAGTGTGCCTTGTTGCTGTAGCATAGACCAGATTCAGGCCTGCTGAATCTAGCTTTGTTTGTATAACTTGAGCACTGATCCAGGCCATCTTTTTTTGGAGAAGGTTCCCTAGTAGCAGGAGTGTGCAGTTAGAACTTGTCTGATTGAAGACTGCTGGAACAGGGCTCAGTTTTGAGCTTTTGTCTGGTTAATTGGGTAACTTGTTTAAATAGGTTTGTTCATTTTCTATTGTTTTATATATACATATATATATATATATATATATATATATATATATATATATTACACTTTATTCATCTGATTTTACTGTATTTGTGTTTCTTCCTACTTTATTACTAGGGGCATTGGCTACAACTCTGATCTGAGATATATAACAATAAGTATCCTTTCCTGTGCATTTAAAGTGTTTTTTTGATTGTATCTGCTTTATTTTCTGAAAAACAAAAACAAAAACAAAAAAAATACTAGTTTTCCACCTTTGTAAACTAGTATAGTCCAGTTTTCAGGTTAGTGCTGAATTCAGGGCTGTGTTACAAATCTCTGTGTTTGCCCATACCTTACTTGGATAGAAGGAAGTTTATCTGTTCACCTGTGAGAGAGGGGAGCTTTGAGCAGGCTATCTGTCTCTGGAGGAGTGGTTTCAGCCCAGAAATTAGTAGCTTATTGGCCGTTTTGGGCTCATTTATATCTCTTTCATTTCCCTGCTATATAAACCGCATTTGCCTGGTTTTGTGCACTAGGCAGCATCGGTTATCTAGGGTATAACTATTCCGTGCTCCACAAAGTCTCCTCTTCAATTTTCCCCTTGTAATTAGACAAACTTTCAACTTAAGCACTCAAGCCATTCACTTCTCAGCCCAGCACTTGCTCAAAACTCATAGAAAGCACTTATAAATCCTAGCACTAGACTCCCTATACCGTACAGAAGGACAAGGCTCTCAATTCGACCTTACCAGCGATTCAGTAAAACAGTTCACTGTACCTATCCAGGCATGTCCAAAGGGCAGTTTTAGGTGTACTCTCTAGTTCAACTAGTGAATCTGGGCATTTTGAGGCAATGTTACAACTGCCTCATGTACACAGACAACCCTCTCCTCCTAACACCAAACACTAGTACATGCGAGAGATGCAATTATACAGCCAAACTGGAGGCTAAGCTCTCTCAACCCAAGACTGGATCAGACAGTCCAGAGGAGAAGGGAAGTACTTGCATCACACCACCAGTCTCACATAGACCCATTAAACCAGCACTGGCAAAAAACACACATAAACACACAAAAACATAATCAGAGGCTCTAAATAAAAATCTGCAAAAGCAACAGAGACCTCCAGAGCAGACATCCAAGCAACCTCCACCCCCCCCAACACAAACCATGAAACACATACTTCACAAAAGCAGTGTGCCACGCAATCACAGCCCTTAAGGCAAAATAACACACCCAACATACTAGTAATAGGTGACTCTATAGTCAGGCACACTGACGTCCCACTCACTAGGCTGAATAAGGAGAAGGTTACTGTTAGCTGCCTGTCAGGTGCTAGGATCTGCCACATAACACAAGCACACAGGTCACTCCAGAACAAGTACAAATACGACTCTGTCATTGTCCATGTTGGTGTGAATGACCTAAGCCGTACCTCCCTGAACTACATGAAAAGAGACATGGAAGAGCTCTCTGATCACGTAGCCTCGACCAGTATGACCCTGACCCTGAGTAGCATCCTGCCCTCACCAAGAATGATACCACGGTATAAAGAAAAAATTATCAGTTTCAACAATTGGCTAAGTTTCTGGTGTCATTCAAAGGGGATCCAGTGTCTGTTCAACAAGCCACGCTGCTTTGCTAGAGACGGCTTGCACCTGTCACCCTTAGGCTTTTGAATACTGGCCGAAGCTCTTGCCACCCTCATAGTGCCTTTTTTAGGCAAGGCTCAAAAGACAAACCCACCACCATAAATAGCACAAGTAACAAAAAAACTGAGGGTAATGCTACTCAATGCTGGAAGTCTAAACCTCAAAATGCACGCACTTGAGGCACTTCTCAGTATGGAGAAAATCGATATATGTGCAGTAACAGAAACCTGGTTTAAGGCTCCAGAGAGCACCACAGCACTACCAGGCTACAACTCATACCATACATTTCGGCCACAAAACCTGGACCAAAATACAAAAGGCAGGGGCGGATCCATATTCATCAAGGATACCCACACCTCCAGGTTAGTGGCACAGCACGATGCTTCAGAGATCATCCATGTGCAACTAACAATGGGCAAAACTGCAATTCAAATTGTAGCTTACTACAGATCACCCACCATGTCCCAGGATCCCCATTCCGCATTTCTGGAAACACTGGGAAATATAAAGGTCCTACCAAACACCCTAATATTGGGTGATTTCAATTACCCAAACATTAACTGGGAGAACTACTCAAGTATTAACTCCCTTGCCCAACATTTCCTAGAAATTATAAACTCAAATGCCCTGGATCAACTGGTCAACACTCCCACCAGAGGTGACAACATATTGGACCTGGTCATCACCAATATGGGTGACAGGTGTTCCACACCAGAGGTCAACTCCTCGCTGGTTAGAGCTGACCATAAACAAATCACTTTGGATATCCACATTCTGACCCCACCCCCGGACAAGGAAACCACCATGAAAAACTTTTCAAAAGCAAACTTCACATTACTTATGACCGAGGTGGAAAGTTTCAAAGCCCCCATGCTAAAGGATAACGCTGTCCAAGCTGCAAAATCCTTTACTAATGCATTCTATGAGTACCTACAAGAATGCATGGATCGTGCTATCCCAAGCAAAACCAAGACTCACTCCTCCAAGAAAAGGAAACCAGTCTGGTGGACCTCTGCCATAAACAAGCTATACAACAGAAGGAGGAAACTAGTACTGAAAAGAGTAAAATCCCAAGAAGGGAAGACATCCCTGATCAGTATCAGCAAGAAACTACAATCCCTCATAAAATCATCCAAGGCAAGCTTTGAAAGAAAAATTGCCAAGGACTCCAAAGTGGTTACAAGGCATTCTTTAGCTATGTCAAGAATCTAAGTGGCAATGCTCAGATCTGCTCGGAGTTAGTGCAGAATGGCACAAAATACACTGAACCGACCAATATCGCCAACATCATGGCAGACAGGTTCAGTGCAAACTTCACCCCCCTCTCACCCCCACAAGGGCCTATAACCATGCCAGAAGAATGTAGAGCCCCTGAAATCACAGACAATCAGGTTAAAACAGCCCTCTCCAAAGCCAAAAACACAGCATCAATGGAACCGGATAGTGTCACAGGCTGCGTTCTACATGAGCTCAAAGATGAACTAACCCCTCACCTAAACACACTGTTCAAACTCAGCCTCTCCACAGGCTATGTACCCATAGAGTGGCGCACAGCAGTGGTTATTCCACTCCACAAAGGTGGAGCCACAACAGACTATGGGAACTATTGCCCTATAAGCCTGACTAGCTTGGTCTGCAAGGCTATGGAGTACATCATCATGGAGCTCATTAACAGAGACATTGGGAACCTCCAAACACTGGACCCTACCTAGTTCGGCTTTGTTAAGGGCAGATCATGCCTCCTAAACCTGGTGGACTTCTTTGAGACAGTTACCAAGGCTATAGACGAGGGAAAGGTGGTACACACAGCCTACCTAGACCTCACAAAGGCCTTTGACACCATTCCCCATTCTGGTATTATAGACAAGCTCAACAGCCTAAACATAATTGCTAAAGTGGTTAGAAAGACCTTCTACATTGCCCACCACCCCTACATCACAAGATGGGTTGCCAACTGGCTCACGGACAGAACCCACATGGTGAGAGTTGCGGGAGCTAGGTCCAACTCTAAACTGGTTACAAGTGGTATTCCCCAGCCCTCAGTCCTAAGACCCCTCCTGTTCGGCATATACATCTCAGAGGTACAGCCAAGGACAGGAGGACTATGGCTGACCAAGTTTGCAGATGACTGCAAATTAGGGGCTATAATTGACTCTGGCTGACACAGACATCCTCCAAAAGGGTCTCACTGAGACAGATACCTAGTGTCAAAATCATGGCTTCAAGCTAAATGCCAAAAAGTGCATAGTCATCCCCTTTGGAAAAAACAATTACCCACAAACTACCACATAGGTGGTAGTCCCCTAAGTATGGAAAATGTAATAAGGGATCTGGGAACCCAAGTAGATAGTAATCTCTCCTTTGATAATCACATTGCCAAAGTGGTTAGAAAATCTTTCTATGTGGCCCACCTAATCACAAAACCGCATCCAGATCAAAAGAGGTCATTGGGCCCCTCTACTCATCACTCATCAGACCCATCATAGAGTACAACGCCCCATTTGGGATGTACCTTACAAGACACCTGCAACAGCTGGAAAGACCACAAAAGCACCTCACCAAGAGGATCACTGGCCTCAAACAGATGCTCTATGCAGCTTGACCGAAGAAGCTCCAGCTGTACTCGGTTGCATACCGCCTACTCAGAAGTGATCTCTGCCTGACATACAAGGCCATGCCCAACCCAGAATTCATGGGCATGCTCCACCTAAAGAAAACCTTATCCCCTCAAACCACACGCTCTAGGGATCTAAACCTCACCACAACAATAAATAGGACGTGCTGGAGGGATAGATTCCTGTCCCAGAGACTTTCCATGCTTTGGAACAAGATTCCAATCTACATTAGGCAGAGGTCCTCACTAACACTCTTCAAGAGAAACCTTGATGAGTGGACGGGAAACAGAAAGTTTACCCCAGGGATCACTTCAGTGGTTCTGCTGTACAGAGGCACAGGGAACTAATCTAAGGGGGCAGTGAAAGCCAACACATTCTGGCTAGGCTTATAAATGCCTTCGGGCATATAGCCTAGTACCTACCTATGAACCTAATAATTGTTCACCCATAGCAAGGAAATTGGACTACCCCCTGACCACAAAGTCCTGGATAATATATACTGAAGATAATTCCTTCCCCATTAGCTACCACTGATGCCACTATTTCAAAATTATGGATTGATATCTAATATTAGGAATAAATACTCAATTCTCTATATTTAAATCACCATTAATGGACACCGTTTAAAAGATACTATTACATGTAGCTATGAAAAACATATTAATTTGACACTCACTAATTTCTATTTTTAACACTTCACAGGAGGACTACAATTGCTTTTATCTTCTTACTAGCCCTC
Source organism: Protopterus annectens (assembly GCF_019279795.1). NCBI lineage: Eukaryota > Metazoa > Chordata > Ceratodontiformes > Protopteridae > Protopterus > Protopterus annectens. Next base: position 925,636,124 of record NC_056748.1, on the reverse strand, counting down.
AAACAAAAATACAACCTAATCTAAAAATATCCAAAGCAGTGCCTCCTGAATACTTTCAGCATATTTTGTTCCAGCCTAAATTTGCTCATGCCAATATAATCTAATACAGTAACTTCAGCGCTTGCCTTATTCTCAAACTACTTCTCAGTGGCATAGCCGGCCTTAGGCATAGGCCAACTAGGCAGCTGCCTAGGGCGCCGGTCTAGCAGGGGCACTTTTCCACTATTTATTTCCTATATTTTATGTAATAGTTGCATAAAACAGTTATTCTGTTTCTGAAACACCTAAATGTTTTAAGAAATAGGATAAGCAACTAAAATGCTACAAGAATAAGCTTTTATTTACACAAAAAAGTGAAGTTCTGTCCTTTTTATTTGTGGTGGGTATGTTTCGGCCTGCAAAATCTGATGTTTGTGCCAAAAATGTCCCACTTTGGTCACTTGAAAAGGGGGCAACCCTAGAGTCAAGATGTTTTCCAAACAAAGACATTCAAAAGGAAATAAAGTCCCTGTTTACCTGTTGTGCCATGCTACATGCATAATGTTACTTGGCATCAATACCACATAATCTGGAATTAAGTGGGCAGTGCAACCCAATATACATTATAATGAAGTCAGGAACAACAACAATTAATAAATAATGACCCTTAATCAGAGTTATATAGACTTCTTTTACTTAAGGAAATACATGTCTCCATGGCTACCAGCAGCTAGTCCAAATTCCAACTAGGTGTGATAAAAAATCTAAAAGGGAATCCATCCTTGACTGGGTCCTAACTAGCAACCCCACATTGTACCCTCACACAGGCAGTCTCCCAGACACCTTAAGTGACCACAACATAATATACTTTATACGTAGTAGAACAAGCATATGCAAAACCACTAACTATATATCCACTAGAAACACAAAAAAAATCTCTCCTGAGGTCCTCAACACTTTACTGTGTAACTGTGACTGGACCCCCCTAAAAACCCTCCCACTTGACCAGGCTGTAGCATATTTCAACAAAACATTTCTACAACACCTAGACACTGTCGCTCTATTGTGCAAAATCAAGGTTAGAACCTCTACAAACCCCTGGCTCAGTAAAGAAACCAAACAAATCCTCAAGTCCAGAGACACTGCCTGGCATTACTATCAAAAAAATAAAGAAACACAAAACCTAACTAAGTACCAAGAACTGCGCAACCGTGCAAAAAAAATGCATTAGGATGGACAAAAAATCCTACTACACAACATTACAAACTAAATACCAACACAACCCGCAAAAATTTTGGAAAAATGTAAACCAGCTACTAAAATCCACCCAAAAGGCTACCCCCAAACCAACCACCCCTGACACTAAAGTTCCCATCGAAACACAATTCAACTCCCACTTTGTGAACTCAATTCTATCCTTAGTATCACAGGACAGTTCCTTCCTCACTATCCCCCCCAACACAAATAACACTAATACAAGCTTTACCCTCAAAACAGTTTCCACCACTTCAATCAAAGGCATGCTCTCCAAACTAAAAACCTCATCAACAGTAGCTGACCTACTCCCCAGCTATTTCTTGAAACTCACAGCAGATGCTATTGCTATCCCAGTCTCCACTCTCATAAACAGATCAATTGTTGAAAACTATGTACCCAAACTCTGGAAAATATCCTATGTTACACCCATACATAAAGGCGGGACCTCCACTGAACTTAATAACTACAGACCCATTGCTTTACTCTCCCCCCTGGCCAAAATCCTAGAAAAATGCATCCATACCCAGATGCTAAACTATCTCCTAGATTGCAACATCCTGTCACCTTCTCAGCATGGTTTCAGACCTGCCCATAGTACCACTACAGCTCTCCTCTGCTTCACGGACACAGTAAACCGTCTCAAAAATGAAGGCCTGCAAGTGTCAACTCTTTTTTTGGATATGTCCAAAGCATTTGACACAGTCTCACACCAAATCCTGCTAAACAAACTAAACCAATATCATCTATCTAATTCCACTCTTACCTGGTTCCAAAGCTACTTAACTGACAGGTACCAATCTGTGAAATGGGAAAATTCTCTCTCTCCTCAGCTGCCCATAACTATAGGAGTCCCACAGGGTTCTGTCTTAGGACCACTACTATTCACAGTCTTCACAAATGACCTCCACACCTCCACACAGCATGCATCTATAACTCAGTATGCAGATGACACTACCTTAATCTGTGCTGCAGAAAACATTCCCACCCTCCTGCAAACAACTCAACTAGCATTCTCTGACATTGAAAACTACCTTACCAAAGCCCAACTTATCCTCAATCCAAAGAAAACTCAGCTTATGATTATAACCAGTTCTAACAAAAACACTAACAGTCAATTCACTATCTACTCCACAAATGCTACTCCAATTGCTCCAGTGGCACAGGCTAAGCTACTGGGAATAACCATAGACTCCCACCTAAAATTTGATAGTCATCTGAACTTAACTATTAAAAAAGTACATGCCAAACTGGGGTCACTCTACCGTATCAAACCATTTCTTACCAACAACACAAGATCAGCCATTGCTCGCTCCCAACTGCTATCCACCCTACTCTATGCATCTCCCATTCTGACTAATCTCAACAAAACTGAACTAAGCAAAATGGAAGCTTGCTATAACAGAATTTTGCCCGCTTTGCTGCAAATTGCTCATATAGAACTCATCACTGTACTGCTTTGAGACAGCTCCACTGGCTTGAACTTCTCAACCTCCTAACCTACAATCAGCTCTGCCTCTGTCATTCTATCTATTACCTCCCCAATAAGTGTCCTGCCCTCAAAAGCCTAGTACAACATCACTCAGCCAAAAGGCCTCTTAGATCATCAAGCAAACTACTACTAGAAGTCACCAACAGCTACAATAGCTTTGGAGATGCACTGTATAGTAGTTTGGTGGCTAAAAAACGGAACTCTGTCCCTACTAGCATTCAAAACACATCATCCAAAGCCTCCTTTAAAGACCTCATCAGGCAACATCTCAAGCAAAGTTGGCAGTGCCATGATTGCTCCCCAGGCTAGTGAAAGCGGATAACATATACATACTAAATCTAGAGCAATTGATGATAGTTTTTCAATCTTACTCACAAACACTGGCTAATCTACAATGTATGTACTGTACCTGTGTACTATGTATGTATTCTACCTACGTTTCAAAATTCAGCCGTACACCACAAATCTATTACTTACCTTTATTTTTTAAATTAATATTTTTTTGATTGTTCTCTCCACTGTAACTGTTTGTGCCGCATACCACTGTAAAAACATGTCTCTTGTAATTTGTGTGTATACTGATCATGTCTAAATAACTAAATGTGTCTGTAATTTTTCTTTGTGGAGCTTTTCTCCCCGGGCCTCTGCTGAAAAAGGGCCTTTTCGGCTCAGTCAGACACCCCAGGTTAACAAATGTAAAATAAATAAATAAATAAATGTTAACTCACATTATGTTACTCTGTCAATGTCTCAGGTTAATAGTACTGATACTTTGAAAGTGTTCCTGTTTGTCCTTGATTATTTCTGGATGTGTCCCTGATTCTGGTGGCCAACGGTTGAGGGCTGTGCAATCGTGTATCGAATTGCCTGCAGCAGTGTACAAACCCGTAAAGAAATGTAAAATAAAATATTTCTGATTCTTCAGAGGTGGGACATTGCAACATACCGTCTTTAACATTCTAAGTGAAATCAGATTAAAAATTTAAAAAGTATCTCTCCCTGGTTGCGAAGTTAAGATTAAGAGGTTCACACACGCACACACAGACACACACACACAAGCGTGTTTACTACCTGCCTTCCTTCTGTAAGGCTTTATACAAGTCCAAGCCACAATACTTGAAGTAATTGATTTTATTCTTCATAATGGCATTGTTAGTGTGCCGATCTCATTTCTAAGCGAAAACATGACAGTCTTGAAATCTACATTTTTAATTAGGGATTAACTACAACAGACGATTGCTGAACATACATGGTTTACATATAATAATATAACATAGTTAATGAATATCCTTTACCATAAGTCATTATTCCATATAAAATAATTGTCAAGAAAATGGAAATTGAGTTGCACACTCAGATTTATGAATTCCTCCATCTCCTGAAACAAGTAGCAAATCAAAAACTTGAAAATGAAAAGTTTTATTACCTACAAAGACAGTAAGGTATAATCATCAGTACAAAGTTCTACGATTAATGGAGAAGTTCAACTCAGAAGACACTATTACAATAGCGGAGACGTAACAATGGAGTTTTATCTAAATTCCAGTTTTAATTAACTTGCTTTTATTATGTCATTATTATGATTTATTACATACATCTATTGCAGTGTACATAATTACGTTTATTTAAATGTGTTAATATTAAATGTATAAAATGCATGTAGAATTCGTTGTATCTGAATTGTAATATGACTATGAAACTGTTTAAATCTCTACAATGAGCAACCTTTCTTGAATTCTGATGTTACAACCAATAAAAAAATAAAAAATAAAATAACGAGGTTCAATACGGGTCTGTATTATAGGTTCATAGGTTTCAATTTAATGCATAAGTTTTGGTCTTTACACATTGCAAGGCACGTCGCACATTCTGTTTTTTTTATCGTCTATACTATACAAAAAAAAACCCACTCAGTGCAATTGTAAGAAGGTTGTCCTAACAGCCCAATGTCATTCTGAGGCATTAATATGGTTTGCTGCTCTGTCTGCAACATAGCAAGCATTACTTTTTATTTCCCCTTTCATGTTTGATTATTATGAGTTACTTTTCTTCCTCATTTGCCACAAAAGGCGACTTATACTATTTCATTATTTGTTTAATAAACACGTGGATTACTCCTCCCGAAGCAGACAGTCTAAGCTTTATCAGACACTTAAAACATATGAATTTTCGCACATCTCAACTTTAAGGTAGTCTTACTAGCAGAGCATTTAGTAAGTCCCGTTTTGTGGTTGTAACTACAAACACACACATACATACATCTAAACCTCCGCCACAGGCACAAACATTTGGAAGCTGGTTTATACAAAGTAGACTTACATATGCAAATTCACGGTTGGATTATTCAAATCAGCACTTGCACAGGCTGATATTTCTATTCAAGCTGGAACTCATTTACTTCCTGCATAAGACATGTGTGTTCTTAATCCTAAATCATTCACTTGTGCGCAAGCACACACACACACACACACACACACACACACACACACACGAAAAGAAAAACACTGGCTTCATCAAGCCTAGTTGTTAGCCTGCGAAGAATTTTGCAGTTGGTTAAATGCAAACGTGTCTCATTACTACTTTCATCTGATGCATTTGTGTCATCTGTCAGACCACTAAATTACAGCATTGCAGTCATTCGGAAGTGCATACATTTGCATTGTGAGAATCAAGAATATTTAATGTGTGGATAATATTCTGGCGGCGGGCTGTTACCAATTGCATTCTAAAATGTTGGCATCAAAATTGCTAATCACCCTAGGAAATTCATATAATTTTCCAAAGAACCTTGTGAAGGCGTTTGTGGTTATGTATTATTTCTACTACTTTTCAAACCTAAAAAGGGGAAACAATGGCAGTCTGTTTTATATCTAACTTGATATCAAGACTTAAGAAATTCTGCATCAACTGTACGAATTCGTTCAATGTTTTACAAATGTCATTCATTACCAGCATATCTAAAATATTGACATTTGTTATTAAGCACTTCTATCCAGAAACAAGTTATTTCAACTTACTGCATTCTTCAGGAAATGTGATGAGGTCAGGGGCATTTTTCGTGACTTGTGAAGTTGCTGAACATGGGCAATTTTGCTATACTTCTAACTGACCGCTACTCCGACTCTTAAAAGTGGAGTTATTTCACACCAAACCATCATGTTTAAACACCTACAGATTTTGCGAGGGCTAAGCTATGCAAACTCAGAATCCTGTTGTGCCATCTTGATGAGGAGGGATGCTTCATCCAGCACGCAGCACCACAAGCCCAACCTCCTGTCGACTTAGCCAATCTGCGACCTAAAATGAAACTGAATGTCAACTGTGCAAAGCCATGGCTGAACAAGACTGTCACTTCAGGGACAAGAACTCCATTACTGTTTAACTACTCACAAGAGCCACACCATCCCCATTCCTAGCCATCCACAGTCGAGGCCATACGAACCTTAGTCCAGGCAGCCTACTCGGGAAGCCTTTGTGTCAGCGTACAGGAACCCACTCAACCTGCTGCAACACTACACACACACACTAATCTGACACAAAATACAAATTCCCACCTCTGACTCCAGATGCTTGGTATCCACATGAAAAAATCGCTCTTAGCTTCTGTACTGAAGTGTAGTCTTGGAAATGACTAGACGAGAAGTGCCCCTAACTTCCTTCTGGATCCGTGATATACTCAGCTGCTGCAAAGATTCGTGGTCCCCGCGGACCCCGGAGGTAAAAGTGGACAGCCCAGGGACCGGCAAGCAGACGAGGGCAGAGTTAGTAGCAGAGAGTACTAGGTCTCTTGTTGAACTTCCAGATCACCTACAGCGAGGAAGCGAAGAGAATGACCTGCATTACTGCACTGACCGGGCAATTTCATTCCGGTCACAGAAGGAGAGGGGACCCCCAGTGTCCAGCACTCTCCAGCCTTCAGTGGAGCCCACACACCTCCAATCAAACAGCATAAGTAGCAGCAGCTATAGTAGTCAGGAAGAGTACTGGTCAGCGGAGGATACCAGCAGCTGGGAGCTTCCCACACCTTCTTCACACCAAGCTACAGGTGAGGCCTTGGCTGTTGCGTTTTCTGTGTTTAGCAAAAATAAACTCGATTATAAATGATAATGTCACAGTGCACTTTGAGCTATTGGTAAGCAATATACCCGTAGATTATCCAGATTTTTCACAGAATGTTCAGATGTTTGCTTCATATTTCTTGTCTGTTCCTCATCCAGTTTGTGGGTTTCTTGCAAATCAGTAAGAACTAAAGTCAACAATCACAGACATTTGCGTTTCAGACTTCAAATTCTTCAAAAAATACATAATAATGTAAAACCTGTTTTTCTAGCAACTTTTTAACGTCGTAAGAGCCGAATTTGTCCCAGATTTTAAGCATCCCCCCATTATTTTTAGCTTTGTCCAGATTTCTTGTGCTTAGAGGTTGAGAGGTACGAGCTTGCTTGAGAGACCCCCCCCCCTGTCAATTGTCTGAAATTTAGAGGCAGATTATGCTGATTTCGAGATAAGATTACCCTGTTTTGGGGGGTTATATCCAGCTTCTGAATTTGGGATGCTTGCAAGATAAACACAGTTACCTACTACTCTTTGAAGGAAAATAGCACGTTTTCTGCATACCAAATTTGCGAGCAAAGTGTGTGTGTGTGTGTGTGTGTGTGTGTGTGTGTGTCTAAAGACGACAAACCGAACATAAAACCAATGTAACGTTTACGCGTGTGGATTCTTGTTATGAAAACTGATCAGACCTCCCAACCTCAATAGAGTTACCACCTGTCCCACTTTGCCAGGGTCAGTCCCTCCCTCTTTGGGCAATTGTGTCCTGCAAAAATATTGTAAGAATCCAACTGCCCTGAAATATTAGGGCAAAATTATTTCCTATATTTTATGTAATAGTTGCATAAAACAGTTATTCTGTATCTGAAACACCTAAATGCTATAAGAAACAGAATAAGCAACTAAAATGTTACAAGAATAAGCTTTTATTTAGGCAAAAAAGTGAAGTTATATCCCTTGTACTGGCCGTGGGTATGTTTTGGCCTGCAAAAGCTGATGTTTGTACCACAATTGTCCCACTATGGCCATCTGAAAAGGTGGCAACCCTAAACCTCAAGGAGCAAGAAATCTGGGCAAAGCCATAACAAATGGGGGGGGGGAGCAAAGGCCCTAAAATACGGACAATTTTAAATATTGTTCTTACAAAATTAGAAAATTGATACAATAACATGTTTTGCATTAAGGATACGAAGTCTAAAATTCAAATTTTCTGTCATTTATATCTGACTTTATTATTCAGTGATTTTACAATTATTTGCCAGAAAACAACAAATTTTGGAGAAACAGACCATAAATATAAGGCAAAAATCTGGACATTCTGCAAAAATCTGGACAGTTGAGAGGTATGATTTGTACCAAGGTATATTTGAAAAAAAAATACATGTTTAGAAAGTTGCAGAGAACTAGAGGGGCTAGCTAGGTCTAGTAACACCATTTACTATAATTTAATGGTATTATGCATGAATTTCGGAAGTTCTTTTAATGAAGTTGAGCATGTAGGTAGTAGCCGAGGATGTAGAGTAGGGTAGCAAGACTGCAAAGCAAATAAAGCAAAATTTACATTTGCAGTAAAATCTGGAAAATGTCGGACCAATGTATAGATAGATAGATATAGACAGACAGACGCGCGCGTTATAGTTTCCGGGTGATGGTTTTCGGCTTAACTTGAAAGACGGAAGAAGCAATTAAATTATTCCTCAAACTTTTCTGATGTCTGAGTTATTTTGGATGCAAAATTGCTTCCAATTTGGAGACATAAAGTACGTAACACTCTTTTAAAAGCTTATGTTTTTTTTCTTTTCTCCACAGATATGCATACAGCATTAGAAAAAGGAGTCCCGGAGATTCATTCCAAAGCTGGAAAAAAGCGCTCTCGGGCCGCCTTTTCCCATACCCAGGTGTATGAGCTGGAGAGGAGGTTCAACCACCAGAGATATCTATCAGGGCCGGAGAGAGCTGACCTAGCTGCCACCCTCCAGTTAACAGAGACCCAGGTGAAGATCTGGTTCCAGAACAGGCGCTACAAAACAAAACGAAAGCTGCTGTCTACTGAGCTAGGAACTTCCAACACAGTACCCACCCCTAGAAAAGTGGCTGTTAAGGTGCTGGTAAGAAATGACCAAAGGCAGTATTCTCCGGAGGACCTACTAAATGCTCAAGTCCTCCCCATTTACCAGGCCCGCCATTCTTATCCCTACTCATTTTGTTGTGCTAACTGGACCTCTGATGCACCCCACATTGTGAGACCCTCTGAAAAAACAGACTCTCTTCTGCGGGATGTTTGGACAGCTGCTACAGCAGCCTTTACAGGATCGAATTGGGAAATACTCTACCAGCCCCTGTGTAACGAAATAGAAACCCAAGGTGAGGTACAGTGTCCAAACAGAACAATTCACACCCAGTGTCACTGTCTTCCCAGGAATTGTGATGTCCTGTTAAGTAAATGTCTCGACATTAGATCAAACATTCCTGACAAAAGCATCCTCACACAGCCCAGTCCTAGCCTGCATCCGAATCCCTTACGGATGCCTTTCTGGACAGTGTCAGAAGACAGATGATAGAGTTTTGAAAAACTGAGGCTTTTGCCAAAGAGCAGGTGTATTCATTGTGTGGAAGAACAGTATGGCATACAACCAAACTGGAATCTGCAGCTTAAGGATGAAGCAAAACGTAATCATTGTCACGGAACTAGAGTGCTTCCAAACATGTCAGACCCATAGGTGAGAGGGAACTGCAAGTGATTTGTTTCCCAATATTGCCACTCTTCCTTCAATAGTAGATTAATTAAAGCATTGGAATATAACAATTTGCTAGCTAGCTGACTTGCATATTCGATGCCTTAACAAATGGTCCATTGTGCTTTGAAAATAAAGTGAGCTCCTTGACAAGTGGCCTAACTTTGTACCCTGAGAGATGTCATTTTTTTCTGTAGTAGAAAATATAGGTATGCAACGAAACAGATGTCGTGGTCTCTTTTTACAACTTGCAAACGAATTGTGTTAAAAGTTTAAACCGTGACTCCTGTGTAATAGGGGCATTCAAATAACTTTGTGTAAAGGCACCGCATCTAGGCGGCCGTATTTTAAAACACTGTGCTATATAAGATGGGTAAGTTTTACAAATTTCGAGTATGTTTTCCAAACTGGAAAAACTGTGTGTGTGGAGGGGCGGGGCTAAAAGGTAATGCAGCAAGATGCCTTACAAGAACATCAGCGGTCTAAACAAGGTTATGTTGTTGCGCTGTGTTGCCTGTTGTTCAGTAATTACAAGTGTGTGTGTGTGTGTGTGTGTGTGTGTGTGTGTGTGTGTTATAAGTGGCACTATTGATTTGAGTACATTTACAAATCCCGTTACACCGTGGTACTATTGATTTGAGTACATTTACAAATCTCGTTACACCGTTGCCCATTTTCGGGTACGATCTCGTTTTTTTTTTCATTAAAAAATTCTATGTCCCTCTTAAAATGTGTGATTTTTATGAAAAATGAAGTGGTTCACACTTAATAACAAGTATTGTCTTTTACGTCCGAAAACATATGCCTGTTCACGTTCTCTTATTTTGTCACATTTCTAAGACAACGGTCTCTCTCTCTGCGAACACACACACACACACACACACACACACGCGCGCGCGCTTAGTTGAATTCAAGTATGCCAGAACACCGAGGCAGTTAAAATCATAAGGCCTATACCGCCCAGCGTACATCTCAATTGTCCAGATTTTCGCAGAATGTCCAGATTTTTCCGTCATATTTTTGTTCTGCTAGTCATAAAATATGTGTTTTTTCTGGATTTTTGTGTCAAATCAGTGAGGATTAAATTCACTATATAATGGCAGGCATTTGTGTTTCAAACTTTATTTCCTTCAGAAAATGCATACCACTATACATTTTATTATAGCAACCTTCTAGTTTATGAGAGCAATATTTAAAATGTATCTACATTTTCGGGGTTTTGTCACTCATTACTTTTGGCTTTGTCCAGATTTGTTTGTGCTAAGAGGTTGAGAGGTAGGAGTGTATCTCATTACGGGAAGGTTCCTCGTTTGGCGACTTAAAATATTCATGTTCCTCCAAATCCCACATTAAAAGAGTCTGTCACACATTCACTGTTTTTAACAGATATCCTTGGTAAATAGAACAGAATCATACTAATTCATTAAAAGAGCTATCATATAATTAAAAAAATAGTACATTTAATCATCCTTTAAGCTTTCTAGTTGAAGATGTTAGTAAGCTGTTACTACGTTTTTGGCAGGATTCAGGATTGCTGTCTGGTTTAGATTGTGTGGGATTTGTGAAGGTGTTTTCTCCCTAACACAGAGCATGACAGCTGACATCATCACGTTAAACTAGCTTCCTTGTGGTATATTACCCATTGCAAACGAAAATTTGTTTTGCTGAGCCACCAATCGGGGACAAATTTCGACAGTTTCTGAAGTAAAAGAAGTCTATAACTCTTAATTATTGTCATTATTCATTAAGTGTAATTCACCACCTTTCCTCCAAAAGTCACTAGTTTTAGGAGGGATTAAGAGGGGCAGAGATAAAATTTGAGTCAAAATCAGGGACGTCCCTGAAAATCAGGGACAGTTGAGAGGTACTATGCTTTCTGTTCTGTGCTGAGATGTTGCAGCTAAACATGCTTCTAATCTGTTCCTGATTTTGCCTAATATATCTGCCCTGTCTTTTATAAAAAAAATAATGATTTCCTGGTACATCAGTTATGGTTACAAACAATAATGACATATATTAGTGCTGCATACCTCTTGTTCAGAAAGCAAGTTTGATGCAAAACTTGCTGTTCTGTTCACCTTTTTATATTGAAATAAAGCAATATTTAAAATCGTCCCTGATGTGGGGCCTTTGTTACACCCCTCCATTATTTGGATTTGTACCCGATTCTTAAGCAAATAAGTTTAGAGATATGTCCATAAAGTGCATGTTAAGACCCAAATACAAAATCAGATGACATGTCACACATGTAAACCATTTGGCTGTCTAAGTCCCTCTTTTGTGAGACACTTGGAAGACATGAACCCTCTGTGTTACAAAAACTCAGTTTTGATGATCATCTTTTATTACGTAATGAGTTACAACAGGGTGCCCATTTTGATTCAATGATGGAACATTTGGGCTGACATGACACACAACTGATTTAATTGGCACATTCTTATTAAAACAGTCTGCACTGTTTTGGTGAGCAGGAATTACATTATTATCAGACTTTTCATATAAAAATGAATCTAAAAACAATTATAAAACACCTGGCTGTCATTAACTCTATGAATATTTTTCTCACCAAAATACATGCATTATAGTTAGGTGAACTGATTAGTTTAATTACATTGTCCTCTTTTCTTTCCGCATTTTTCATAAAGATGTCCTTTTCTGATTGCCAGCATCTAGTTTTGTCAGCTTGCAATAAATAAGAAGTCTATTTTGTACATATCAAGATGTAAATATTTGGTCACTACTGCTAGTAAGCTGTTCACTTCAATCAATACATGCCATTAGAAGGAACCAGGGCTTTATTTTAATGAGTGTTAGGGTGGATACTATATTTAGCCATCTAACCTGGACAGGAAGTTGACTCTTTATGGTCATCAAATAAATACATTTAATTGAAACTGAAGGTTTCATAGCACATCATGTGTTAGCTTATAGCATTTTATCTTGGGGGGGGGGAGTGAATGAACATTTTTGATTAAGTAAGCATTATTAATTTCTTATGGCTGTCAGGAAGGTATCTGCAATATAAAGACAACTTGTGGTCTGATACAATGTCAGATACCACTATGTCCTTGACATAGCACTGCTCTTTATTAATGTAAAATCCAGTAAGTGGTTCATCTGTATATTTAAATCATACAAGGCAAACTAATAAGAACAGTTTTGCTCTACGAAGCACACAAGAATGTTAAATAAACTAAGAATAATTAAACGTGTGTATTAGTGCTCAAGAATGATAACGTTGTCACCCCCAGTGACATAATCAAAGTACCGATTTAAAAAACGTAGTAACACACATGGTAATTATGACATTTGGTTATTAGATCCACATTGTAATGAGGAAGCCTGATGTATGTCACAGATAATGCAAATATTTCACTGTGCTACACAAACAGAAAGTTTACCAGTACTGAAGAACAAACATGGACTCCTGATTTTCAAACTATTCTTCTCACAGCTATACTCGACATAAAACTTGTTTCTTCTTCCCTTCTTTCTATTAGTAAGGCCTGTTAGGTGTTTATACAATTTTTAGGGTAGACATGGGAGCAATAGTTTTGTTAAGTGACTCCCTTAGTTACATAATCTGCATGTGGCAGTTGTTGAACTTGTAGGACTTTTCTTGCATATTGACTCAACCTATTAAGTTCTATTGTTTACGCTTTAGCCATTAATTTCCTTATTGTTCCTGGTTTTTCATTACAAACATGCATCTAGTCCTAGTGGACCTTTGTGTGTTTCTGTGTGTGTGTAGATATATAGCTACTTTTAATGTAGTGCATGGAAGTGAATGCATGATGAAGAGACATATAGTCATATATACATACATTCACATACACACACACATGCACACACACATATCTATATATGTCTATATATATATATATATATATATATATATATATATATATATATATATATATATATATATGCATATATACAGATATAGCTATAGATACAGTGCGTCTGTCAGAGGTGCTGGAAGATGCTAACGGTTGTGGGTGGAGGTCCAGAGAGACATTTAGTGATCTGGAAAGGGCATTTTTAACTTTTTTTACTATGATAAAAAAGAAGCATATACATGATATTTATTTTATATACTGTCAACTGGAGTCGCATTAAGAATAATTCTACAGAAATTTCATGTCAAATTTATAAATGAAGCTACTGCCTTTTGTCAACCCATTCCAAGTGTGAATGTGACACATACGTTCTCCTGAATGCATGGCCATTGAGTGTACTGTTTACACAGACAGCTAAGTGCTAGGAATCTGGATGATTACAAGGAAGGGAGGGAGGGATTAATAGACAACATTAAACACTGGCTTCTGTATGCTATTTGACATTGCAATACTTAAGCTACACAGTGGTGAGCAATTATAGTAATTGTTGCTATCATGGGCTCTATGGTTTTAGTCTTTTTCTGGTCATAGTCCTGACAGTCCACTGTATACTTTATATTGCAAATTTGGTTATAGTGAAGATAACTTGGCTATTACCAAATTCACAATAAAATGTATACAGTGGGCTGTCAGGACTATAGCCAGGAATGAACGAAATCACAGAGTCTGTACTTCTGCTTTGTTTGACATACCCTAACATGCTGAGGACAATTAATGTTGGCTTCTGAGTTTGATTAAAAGAACACATTATACACACGCACATACCCACGTACACACACCCCCACACAGACACAGACTGACAGACTTTGCAACCTAAATTTGCATTATTAGTTTTCAGTCATTCTAGTACTTCAGTAATGACATATAATGCAAACTTGCATGTAGACACCTTTGATTATAAAAATAGGACAAGCTTTGGATAATTAATAAATACAGCTGCAAAATCAAGGCCATTATCACAGTTTAACATGATGCCATTTATAAAATGAATAACAACAATTGTAGTGCTGTGATCTCGGCAAAGCCATGGAAACATTAATCTTTCAAAGGTACTGGAGTAGAGAAAGTCAAACAAGCAATATTCTGATAATTGCCCAACAACACCAGGAAACCTTTTTCAGAGTCCTAAGCCTACCCGATTGTATTGTGGAATCATTCATTTCTGTGGTTTGTTCTGTTTGGTCAAAGCTAAAATGCTTGTAATATTTGAGTATGACTAACCCCTGCAGGACCTGCTATACATGTCATCATGGGGGAACCCCTGCCTTGCTGGCAGCATGCATTAGAGTAACCAAATATGCACAAGACAGTGGCTATTTCTACAATTATGAGAAGATGCCAAGGATATAGGGGTAAATGTTGGTTAGCACTATTAGCACAATTTTAGTGGCATTTTTCTCTGTCTTTTTTAGTGCTTGACAGTTGTTGAAAATCAGCAGTGGACATTGATTTTTGGTCATAAGAGGTAGGAGTTATATAACTAGTCATTTTATCATGAAACATTCAAATACACCACATGCCTTCTCCCCATGTAAAGGGAGGATTTGCAAGCTCTCAATAGAAGGTTTGCCAGCTGAGAACATAATTGTAGAACCAAGCACTGTGAAGTAACAATACTAATTGCTATGCTAAGCCACAATAAAAAAAAACTTTAAGGGAAGAAAAGTAGCAAACATCAACACCCCCCAAACACACAATATTTATTCCTTTTAGCTCTGTTCATTACAACGTGTATTGCTTGATCTAAATGTTCTATCTGGCACAAACAATACTGAGTAGGAGTGATTTTTTTCAACATTTACAGTAAGTAACCCATTAACTCCTGAACATTTTCATCAGTCTGCCCACACAATACTGACTGGTCTTCCTTATTTTTGCTCTTTGAATTTAAAAGCCCATACTTCCAAAGTGGTTCAACACTTATTCATGAAATCTTCAAGGAATGTTACTGCATAATATAAAATTTCACTGGTCTGAACTTCTCTCCTCAAAAACAAAGGAGCAGCTACATCTTGAATTTTAATGAACAAAAAAATGAAAGTCATTTTGTCTGCCTCAACATATACGGAGAATGAAAATGTATCACTTTTATACAGATGTACATGCTTCTTTTAGGTCTAAAATCATGGCAGCATTATACATTTATGTTTTGATAACTTTTTTATTTTACTCTGAAGAGAAATGACAAACTATACATTTATTTTCAGATGCTTACATTGTAAAAATTGAAATCAGTCAATTTACAAATGACATTCTTGCCTGAATTCACCCTAACGTCAAATGAGAATATTTCTATCCCATGTTAAGATAATATGAAATTTTCAGGACACGATTACTTGACAATTCCACTTTCATTTTGTTTTGTATGGCATAACATCTTTTAGGATAATTGATAACAGAATCTCAGATATGAGCATACCTCACAAAGCAGGGCTGACCTTAGGTAAACTGGTGGTCTAGGAGAAAAGGCTACATGCACCCCCAGAAAAAAACATAATTCTCAATTTATCCTGGCCAACTCACACTATCCAGACTACTTTTTTTCTTTTCCTCACAGTTTGTCTTACTCTTTAATTTTTTTTTCCCTGCACTTATTCATTTATTCAACATGTTATATCTAAGCAAAGACCTCATTCTGATAACTGTGAAGAAACAGGTTCATTAAGCTAGGGGTCTGGGGTTCGTAAGGAGCTAAAAGCCATGGGGCTTCTAATTAATCTGAGGTGCATTTTAGGTTTTTTTTAAAAAATGACATTTTCTCCAATGATTAGCTGCAGAAAAGTCATGATCAAAGAAAGACATTTAGCCTTACTCTTCAGCTTTGTTTTTCCAGCATCCATTCAGCACAACCTAACTCCAATATAATAATTGCATTTGAAATAACTATATTAAGCTGGTCAGCCCTCAAAAGCCATGGCAGTTCTAGATGCTCTGGGATGCATTTTACATTTTTTAAACAACATTTTCATCCAATGTTGGCCTGAAAAGAAATCATGATTAAGGAAAGAAATTCAGTCTTGCTTTTCAACTTTGGTTTTCCCTGACTCCTTTTAACACATCCTAACCAACCAGGACTACACTGTAATAATTAAAGTTAGCCAGGGCTCCAGAAGACATCTGAAACCATGTGGGTTTCAGATACTCTGAGATGCATTTTAGAGCTTTCCCCCCTACCTTTTCATTCAATGATGGCCTGAGTAAGGAAAAACATTTAATCATACCTTTTTATTTCAAGAAAGAAACAAGTTGCATCCAAGGATTAATGCTCAACGTTAACCAAATAGCAGTGCACAATTAACATAGAAGACAAATGCTTGTGATGATACATAAATCATATCTGGAAATAGTATTTGCCCTCCTATGACACCTTAAAAGTGAGAGTCACTTTCTGTGTATCCCCATCTGGCATTAAATTGAGATGAAAATTAAGGGACAAATGGCCACAATCATGTTTTTCAAGTCACTGCTGTCATTTGCATTATGCCCCCTCACTCCTACCCACAAAACAGCCAACTTCTGTGTCTTCATCTGATGTCAAACTTGTTTTTTAAACAAGAAACATCTTTATTAAATTATCATGTATGACATAGGCCATGTTACATCAATATAAATGAAAATAAACCTTAACGACACAATCTCAGTTGCAAACATTATACATTCCAAACCATGCCAACACAACTGTAGATGCAAACATTATACATCACTTTCAACATATCCCGTTATTATTAGTCAACTATTACATAGCTCATTCAAATCCTGCCTTCTTTTAAACCTCATTCCTCCTCTGCATGTATTGATACCACACTTCCCATTTTTTCCTATGAAATTTGATCCCACCTTTTTCTAAAGATCCCGGTTCCAGTCATTTTATCCCTGTTACTATCTTTGCTACTTCTAGTAAAGATGCTTTAGACTTTGATGTCCATTTTCTGTTAATTGCTTTTTGGCAGTAATCATAATTAGACTCAGCAAGGCCTTACAATGTCGAGGCAATTCCAATTCTGTATCATAGCTCAAAAAATATTTTCCTTAGTTACTCCAATTTGCTCACCCAGCATCTCCAAAAAGAGAAGTCTGCAGGGACTCTTTAAAGTCTGCCAACTCATTACACTCCCAGAAAGTACAGCATGTTCCCAGTTACTTCTTTCTTCCCCATCACACCGCCAACATTTGCTGTCTACTTGAGGGAAAATTCTTTGAAGTCTGCTTGGGGTATAAAAATACCTATGCAAACACTTGCAGGCAAAGATCCTAAATCTTCTAGATTTTGTTGCATATTTGGGAGACATACATATATCCCCCCATTGTTTCTCTGTGAATTGTTTATCTAATCTCTCTTCCCAATTCTTCCTAACCTCCTCTGATTGATTCTCATAGTTATCATGCAATATTTTCTATGCTGTACTAATTATTCCTTTCTTAACGACAACTGCTTTTCTAAATTCTACTAAACACTCTACCAGTTCTAGTCTTTCATTTATTACCATCCTATTTCTTTCTCTTTGCCTATACTCTAATATCAGTCATTGATATGGAAGGCAATCTTTCGCCTGCAGTCAAAATAAGTTCTTGGCATCTTCCCATTCTTTTACCTTTCCCTCTCTAGTTCTTTGCACCCAATATCTTGATTCCTTTGCCATTTTTTCAATATATTCCAGTCCCCTCTTGCCATTCTCTGTATTGCTAATTGCAGTCACCCTTATTGGCAGAATCCCCTTTCTCCAGTCCCATGTTTTCTTAGTTCTTAGAAGACCTTCTGCTACTTTATGAATATAATATTCTGTATGATTATTGTTGTTTTCCTTAAAGGTCTGCATCCAAAATTCCAGTCTCTCCTCGTTACTTGAGCCCCCCCATTTCATCATCATCTCTTTCTATTTGAATTAGAGGTTTCTGCTTGTGATGTGTATAGGAGCCTTAATTGTGTGGCTCTGAAAATCTCTTCAACTTGAGTAATCCCAGTCCTCCATGTTCTACTATCAGAGAGAACCCCACCCACTTTAATTTTCACCTCCGATCTTTCATATATCCTCCTAATCAACCTTATAATTTTATCAGGAATGCAAATGTTTCCATTGCTCTGCTCATAAAATAAGCATCAGGACAAGCACAGTGGTTAACCTTCACTAGGAACAAGTAAAACCCAAATGCAGAAGAAAAATCCCAGTAAAAGGAAATGCTTGGCTCAAAAGGATTGCAATAATATAACCTTTTAATTCTTTACAAAAGCTTTCACGCTAATTCCCTTCTTCAGTGTGTAATCCCTTCTACTGGGATTTTTCTTCTACTCATAAAATCCCAGCTTACTCTGTCAAATGCTTTCTCTGTATCAAGTCCCACCAGCAACAGTGGTATTTTCTTATATTCTGCTTCCCTCTGGATCATCACAGCTCTGTGTATGTTGTCAAATGTTTGTCCCCTCCCCCCACAAAACTACATTGATACATATCTATTGATTGTGGCATCACCTTTGCCATTCTTTTAACCATTATAGACATGGACACTTTATAATCATGGTTTAGTATTGAAATGAGCCTGTATAAAGCTGGGTCTGATGTATCTTTACCCTCTTTAGGTATTACAGCTACCACAGCTTTCTTCTAGGATGTTGGTACTTCTCCTCCTCTTAAAATATTGTTAAACAAAACCTTCCAGATCTTCATCAATTTTTCCCTTCTAACTTCCAAATTTCTACAGGAATACCACCTAATCCTAGGGACTTTTGTGCAGATTAGCTTCACATCACCATTTTTGTCTCATCTCATCCAATCCTGATGTTAGTAATTGAGACTCATCTACCTCTGATCTTAGAATATTTAATTCTTCCATAAGCATGTCCATTTGTACCTTTTCCTGATTTTCTGTTTCTCTGCTTTATATAGACTTTCAGAGAATTTCCAAAATATTTCTAGTACTTCTACAGGATCTCTTGTTATCTTCCTTGTTATAGGCTCCCTAAGCTTGGTGACAGCCCTTTCTACTTTCTGTTGCCTGAGTCATTTATTATAAAAACAGTTGTTTAACAGCAATCTTTCTAAACTCATAGATATTATCGGGGTAATCCCTTATTTTTTGTTTAGCATTCTGTAGTTGCTCCTCTTCTTGTTCTGTGAGTTCCCCCCATTTTGGAATACTTTAATATTTGTTAGTCCCTCTAAATAATTCTTGTTACTTCTTAACCATATCTCCCTTTCTTTTATTTCCATCCTGTTTTTAAATTCCACTTTAATTTTCTCCCACTGCCTAGCTATATTTTCAGAAGAAGATTCCATCTTCTCTTATAGCTCCTGAATACTTTCCACTACCCATTCCTTAAATTCCTCTCTTTTCAACAAAAAGGTGGAAACGTGCCAGTGTCTCATTTTTATTTCATTACCCTGTGTTTTAGTTATTATTCGTGCATGATCTGACATAGTTATTGGGCGCATATCAAGACTTCCATTAAATGTACATGTTCCTGTGAGATCTAAATTCTGTCTAGCCTAGCCCAGTTTTTGTATCTTGGGGAATAATATGTAAATTCACTCTGAATTCCTAGTACTGAATTCACATCTTCCATGCCAAATATTTTCATACATTTCTTAAAAAATCTACCCTCCTTTATTATATTTCCCTGTCTGCCCCCCCCCCAGATACATCTTAACTGCAAATCAAATTTCAATTCCAACCTATAAGTAATATTCCTTGCTGAAAGCTGATTATTTCTTCCAGAATTTTCTTTACCTCCATTATAGCAGTTTTTAGTAGAATATAAATACATGCCAGTGTAATCCTCCTCCCTTGCCAGTAGCCCCTTAGTACTAAAAAATCTACCATTACTGTCTTTTTTCCCCTCTTCTATTACTATTGGAGCTCCTCTTGCAATTAACATAAGTATTCCTCTCTTCCTTTATCCCAGGTCTTCTGCTGAATAACCATCCTGAAAATATCAAATTTACATGTTTTCAGTTCTTTCCAAGTTTGTCTCCTGTAGCATACTATTTGCACTCTACATTTTTAATATAGTTCACTATTCCTTCTTTTTTGTATTTATCTGTGAGACAATTAACATTTAAAGACATTATCAAAATAATCATATTCTTGAGAGATTATTATTCCCACCTTTTATGTAAAACAGCTTTTTTGTTAAATGTCTAGTGCCAGCTTTTTTGTTACATGTATGTACTACCTGGCAGGTTAATCTTTTATACAATTGCTTCTTGTCATCTCCATTTGAGCCTATGTCACATCTTGCAGAACTTTTTGTTTTATTGAAATATAAACACACACACACACACACACACACACACACACACACACACACACACACACACACACACACACACACCCAATACCCCCTAAAACCTACTAACTTAACAACCCTCAAAACTATCTTCAAATATTGAAGTTTTAACCACATAATAGGAACAAAAAGTTCTAAACTGACACACACACACACACACACACACACACACACACACACACACACACACACACACACAGACTCAAGTTAAACAGAAAGAAAGATTATCCATGCTAAGACACATGGCAGAGCCTGCAATTCAATTAAGTGGTGTCTTGTTTTGCCTTTTCTTTATAGCACTGTCAGCTGGGAAAACACCTGAATGCTTTCAGAAAACATTTTCTCCAAGCCATTCCTCTTTATCAGATTGTCTGCTAGTGACACAAGAACTATTTACTAGAAGAAAAGAACTTATAATTTTCAATATTCTTTTTCTTCACTGGCTTTCTGTTAAAATGTGTTACTATATAAAGCTAATGGCCTTTACCCAGTCATTCCTCTATGCAAGAAGAAAAATTACGCTATTTTTTCTTTTGTCATGCTCTTTTAACCAGATCCTTTTTTTTTCATTGCAGTGCCTACATTTCTCAAAACTGAACAAGGAAAAAGTGAGATGAAGGGAAAAAGAAATAAAAAGAATAAACAGAGACACCTATTTACATTAGTATCCCCATTACACTTAAAAATAACTGAAAAAAACTTTACTTTATAACATGCAAAGAAAATAATGCAGCGCTTAAGTAATACCATTAAGAAAAAAATGTGTTTTACTTACAGTTAACTCTCTCCCTCCTCTTCCCCTCTCCTGAGTATTTTTCTGAGTATTAATGATATGAAGTAGGGCATATGCTTTAGAGTCCCTGCAAGCTTAACAAAGAACAAACACAAGACCAATATTTTCATATTTTTTTTCCTGTCTGTCCTGTTTCACACATATAATTATTGCTTTGTAATCCCACATTTGTCATTTTCCAAATTACTGATTTTAGTCTCCAAATGTTAATGACATGAAGTAGAGCATATGCTTTAGAGTCCCTTACAAGTTTACCAAAGTCCAATATTTCCAGATTTTCTTGTTCTATTCCTGTTCATCTCTGTCTCCCAAACCCTGTCAGAGAATCACGTTCTATTTCACAGTTCACTTTGTTGGACAAACTTTTGTATTTCTTGCTTAGCATGTACTTCATCAAAAAATGTTTTTGTTCTTCCACAGAAAAATATTTTGAAGATATCCAGGTATGGCAGTTTGAATCGCATGCCTGCTTCACAACATTCCCTATATAATGGAATAAATTTATTCCTCTTGTGCCTGGCGTACAAGAATCAGTCATTCTCCAAATACACTCTGCTGTCTCCCACTTTTAGTACTTTGTCTTTCTGCCACAGTTTAGTCAGAATCAAATACTTCTGCTGGCAAGATTGCATTTTTACTATTAAAGGTCTAGATTATTTTCTCATTGCCAGGTTTGGAGCATATACATGATGTGTCCTTTCAATTAATAATTCCTGTTGTGGAATGCCAGTCAAGTTACTTATTTGTGCTTTCATGAAATTAATGCAGTCTGTTCATTCCAGCTTCTCAGGTACAGCAGACAATCTCAGTTTTTCTCTGCATGCTCTGTCCTCTAATTTTATTATTTTTTGAAACATCTCTTCTTGTGTAGTTTCATATTCAGCCAGCCTTTTCTTCATTTCGACCGCTGAGTTTTACAGTTTTATCATCTTATCTGAGTATCTGTTATGGTTTCTTCTATTTTTTTCCACCCTTTTATTGTTTGAGTTGATATACTCCATCAGTGTTTCATTTATTTTAGTCAGGTCTGTATGCAATTGCGTTATACTTTCCTCAAGATTATTGCAAAAGGAGGCAGATGGCAAGCATGGTGAACTTTGTCCTTTTCTCCACTGTAGTGCAATCCTGGAGTTGGCACATTTAGTTAGGAGGTGGTAGGACATACAGCCCCCACATGGGTGGGTTTTATTTGCTTCAGTTTGTTTTTTTAAATACTTTTTCACCAAGTGTTTACTTATGAGGTAAAAAATTATGGTGATGCGAACATTCAGTAATGTAAAGTTTAGTTGTTTTCATCTTGATGTTCTGCAAATCGACATTATGGCATTTTGGTATTCTAAAGTATATACACACACAAACACACACACACACACACACACACACACACACACACGCACACACACACATATATATTTTTAAATATTGGTTATTATTCACATAGAAGCTCAGCAAACTAAGATAATTTACATTGCCTTTTTTTTTTGAAGAATGGAAATCCTAGAACTGTTAATGGCTTTATTTTTATTATTATTAAGTCACAAAACTATGAAGTATATATAGGGCATAATAACACTCTTCTGCTGGATATTAACCCTAAATCAGAACTTCAGTTGCAAACTTGAAATTGAAAACACAATCTGTACCATCTTCCAATAACCAAACCTATCTTAAAATATTAATAGCATTCATTCCATCTACGTATAATGAGTGTTCTCTTATTAAATAAGACTAACAAACAATGAAACTTCTATTGTACATATGACACATGTAATCATTCATTCATCTGTCTTTTTAATTAGGTTAACTAAATTTGAATGGTCTTTTCCATCACAGAACTGGGTAGCACTACTCACAGATGTTCAAAAGAAATATGTCCAAGTGAATGTCTCTCTTCATACAACAGGAAAAATTACACATCTCAACTAGCCAATTCACTGCCTTCCACAAAACTCTGTAATAAATGTACTGTAGACAAATCCTGAACTGAAAGCATATTACTGAAACTTTGGAAATATTAGAGATATCACAATGCAGCCTAAAGGATAATATTCCTCCCAGTAAAATTTTAATCAGAGTTATAATTTTAGTCATGATTGTCAATCCAACGTGGATGCCTAGTTAATATCACATATCAGGATGTACAATAAGTAACCATATTTTATTTTAATGACATGCAATTAATTTATCCCTAAGCATCTAATATCTTGGGAGATCACTACTCAAAACAGTAACACTCCCAAGGTTGCAAAAACAATATGTTTTTATTTTGTTTGCAATGGGTCAAGTCCCTCTGCACTCTCTGACATATTGCAACTCCCTGCACTCCATGTGATGTCCGGACAATATCCCACCAAACTGCCAACAGTAATGTGACATCCCTTACTACCCTGGGTTAGTAACTAAGGAGGTCAATCCTCACTACTGACTCCCATGTGTAACAATGTCACTTAAACAGGAGTAATATTTCACAATTTCACCTAAGAGTACAACAGGAACATGCTCTATAACCTGGGACTGGATTGTATACTTCTGTCCACCCCAAATATAACTTCCTATTACATACTTCAGAGTAATCTGTCCCAGTTTAAGACCTCTATTACACTCACACTTAAATAAATTAAATCTCACACATCCAAACACTTCTGGGAAAGCCTGACACAGATTTCCAGCTGTGTCCCTTCCCCAAAATAATACAGTAATCCATTGTCACCAATCAGAGACCCTACATGCCCTTTTTAAAGGGGTGTCCAATTATGAAAATTAGATATTAAAACAAATGATAACAAATGACCTAAAGCAGCTAGGCTTTCAGAGTGACCTGGAAATTATCAAAGCAGGTATAAGCACTCTTAAATCACTAAAGAAAACACTGATTAACCAGCCAAAATGTAAGCTATTAAAAATACTTAATAATGAACAAAATGATTAAAAATATAAAACAGCAAATTCTGATAAACAAACAAAACTCAATCACCAGGAAAATTAAATCATTCCTGAAGGACAAACATCCAACATTTAGAAAAACTCTAACTGATTAGTTTTAATTTTTCCTATCTAACTAAAGAACACTGTCCCTGATCTAAACTAAATTATTACAACAGAGCAAAGGCAGGGTTACAGTTCTTGGGGAGTCCTGTTTGGATATCCACTGCACAGTACAACTGTGAACTACTGACAACTGCAACTGGCAACTATATCTGACTGTTAACTGACAACAACTGTAACTAACTTCAACTGTCTTTAGCAGGCTCTTTTATAGACTAGTTTAACTGTCACATCTGTTCCAGTTCTAATTTTCAATTCATTTTTTAATAATCGACCAACAGCTATTTACTAAAGTTTCTTCCTATCTTTCAGCCTCTGACAGTAACACACAGCAACTGTCAACATTCCAATGATATCTTCTGCAGATCAGCTGATTCTGAAACACTCTGCATTTAGAATCTTCTTCACAGATATGCACAGTTAGAAATGTAAATGAACACTGTTTCCAATCCCCACACATTGATATCATAATAACATTATATCTTCCATTAATTTATAACCTACGTATGCATTAAATAATTGTGTTGTTTATTCATTTATTTCATTTTAACCAAGTAAATGAACTGATCCAACCTGGGCCTTTTTCAGCCATGATATAGGAAAAGTAAACATACAATTTCATTGATGAAAGACACTCAATTAAAGTACGGAGCAGTATAGCCATTTGTATTTTAACTGGTGGCTGAGAAAGCACAAATACCTTTGCCAGAACATTCACTTAAGAAGATTTTAATGAGAAGAGGCTATGAAGCAAAGTGCATACAGGGTGATTTATCACATGAATAATTTTAATCTGTGAGAAAATGGAGTTTATTATCAGTGGCAGTTCTGATGTTAGCAGGTAGTAAGTTCCAGGAACAGTAGCTTCTAATACAGAAGGACTCACACACTTTAATTTTGTGTATGAAAAAAGTGAAGTTAAAACAATGTCAAACTTGTTTGTAACAGTTAATGAATTTAAGAAAATCATATAACCACTGTGGGTATCACATTTCAGAAAAAACATGTATGAGAAAAGTAAGGACACTGTCTGAAGATAGATGATGGATAGGTCAGGGGACCTGACCTCAAAATATCTATAGTATGGTCCCAGTTATTTTTGATAGGGGGTAACTAATTATCGACCATAAGATAGGTAAGGACAAGTTTTCACCAAATGGGATAGGTTAATTCAAGCACCAAAAAATAAATTGGCTAAGCTTAAAATGACCTGCAAGGACAGCTAACCTAGTACTTGTATATGAACCTATGAGAGATACAAGAAAACACTTTTTACACAAAAGGGATGATGGTTGACTGGTATATCCTTCCAGAAAAGGTAATATTGTCACAAACTGCAAGACAATCCAGAAAACAGGTGTAAGACAATTAATATATGGGCTGTGGAATGTAGTTGTTGAATAAGAAGGATCTGGAGCTTATTTGATGGATGAGTACATATCTGAGAGTAGTTAGGCCAGTCTGTATCTGTCAGCTGGAACAAAATCATTCTGAGGCATGGCAACTCTGCAGCAGAAAGAGATCAAACTCTGACTGTGCCCCAGACAACATGAGCTCAACTAGAAATATGCCTACCAGAGGAGCTGGTAGGGAAGAGACTGGAGACAGTGCATTGCAGGAGAGGGAGTAGTTTCAGTCCATTACTTCTCTAACCCAAAGTAGTAGCTGGGGAAAGTACAGAAACACCATCAGCCAAGCCATGTGCAATGGCTGAATAAACAGCATTTGTGCTGTTCAATATATGGCATTAGATAAAGGAGCAGACAAATATTATTGACCACAATTGTCAGTCCCAGTGCAGTGATGCTATATCAGGGCCTATGGATGAGGATTTAGGTCTACACAGGAAATACCCCTATGTTGCCTTCATGATGACCTCCCATCAGTCAGCTCTTCTTGCCACCTATGTCTGGCTATCACTGGAATATAGGCAGTGCAAGTGAAATCTCCAGTGCAAAGCAAGAGGTAAGGAACCCTCCAACAGGGTGATGTAAGGTCCAGCAGTCAGAGTGTGACCAGGACAACAGATTGGCCAAAAAGGCTGAAAAGGGAGGGTCTTACGGTCAATAGGCATAGAGAGGAAAATGTCCTTGAAAGAAACAATCATAATTATTCTGAGAAATCACTAAACAGGTAAAGGTCCAGGATAACTACATTTGTCAAACTCTGAAGATGGCTTGTGTCACATACTTATTATGTAAAAATATTTTAATTATATTCCTTCTTGATAAATACAAATGCCAGATGGGCAGAGATGCAGTTTCATACTGCAGGAATTACAACATCATTCTTTTAAGGTTTGAGCATTCACTTAAAGTGACTGGTTATATAAATCTTTTAGTCTAGCTGAGAAGTAGAACTCAAAAAAAGCTGGCAAAACCTAACGAGGTCTGCTATTAATAATATTCAGACATTCTGAAATAACTAACTGGTACCAAAAGCAAACATGTCCTGCAGTTTTAAGCACTCATGACTGTGGACCCCAAGTTCAACAACACCCCTCTTAGACTGAAGAATGGTAAGTGTTCATGTTTGGCATGGATGGTGTACTGCTGAGGGGGACAAAGTGGGCAATGAAAACGGAATGGTAGGCTTGTATTAGGGAACGGTGACAGGGCAGCACAATGTTAAAAACAGGAGCAAGATAAACACACCTGATGCCCGTGCCCTGGCCCAGCAATCAAGGAGCCTCAATCCTCACCAATAACACCAGAGAGGACGTCTCATATAAGAGAAAAGGATAACAAATACACACAGTAGAGTGCAATTTCCCTTTAGAGCACACAGAGATCACAGTCAGTCTGGGGCTGGTTGCTCCCTTGCTCTCCAGGTCCTGAATAAGACTCCCCACTGGCACAGCTATAGGGTCCAGATCTCAGCCTAGCTGGCAAGCTAACCTCCAGTACCCTTTCTGTCCAACCAGTGCTTCGTGTCCCTGCCCAAGTAGCTGACACACACACACACACACACACACACACACACACACACACACACACACACACACACTTTGAGATAAGTATTTATACAACTTCACAGGCACTCCTGAGAAAGGCTGACACAGATTCTCCAGCTGTGCCTCTATACCCAGACTATACAGTAGTAATTCCTGCCACCACCAGCTAATAATTATCAGCTACCCGAAGGCCCTTAAAAGGGTGTCCAATTATTACTGTGCAATGTTATTAACCAATTGGTAAGTGTGACTAAGCAATCAAGGCTTAATGGAAGAGCTTAGTACAGGATCACTTATAAGCATTCAATGTACTCTAGAGCTTAACTTATCTCTACATAAACCAGCCACAGTTAAAAGGTTTTAGAAATATTTAATAATAAATACTAAAAACACAAGACAATACTACTACACCACAGTGCTTTTCAAGAGTTCAGAGATCACACAGAAACTTAAAATAATTTAGTAGTACAGTTCTGACATAACAGAAAAACACTTAGTCTAATCTTTTCTAATTCCTAGCTATTGCTACAAGAAAACATACTTCTAAGATAACTTACTTAAGAGAGCATAAGGCAGTACTGAGTTGGATGTCCAAGATCAAAATGCTTACAGACTCTCTCTGAGCAATAGTTTTTAAAATCACTAACAAACATCTCTGCTGGGCCCTCCCAGATTACATCATTTTGACACTTAGGTTTCCCAGTATACACATTACATCATTTTGACACTTAGCCTGGGGTTCCCAGGCCAACAGGCTATGTTATTTAGCAAGCTAACACCTGCTCAGGAAGCTACAACAATAAAAGACATTCCACGTGTACACTCTAGTAATTATTCCTTAAGTTAAAAGAATAGAAAGAATGTGCTAGCCCAGACAGACTGACTCCGAGCTCTACAGATCAAAGGATAGATCTGAAATAATTTTAACTTGAAAAGAACGATTTGAAATGCTTGACTTGGTTTTCCTTACAGCAGATGGCAATGTTGCTACAATCTTGAAGTTCAACATTTTACAGTAGTTTCTTTCATAGAAACAAGCCTGTATTTTACATTTATATTTACAAATGCCAGAATTATGTATCAAATTCTATTTGGCTAGGCTGGCAGCCTTCACCCATCTCTACCAGTCTTCACAACACAAACACGCTTTCTTTGTACTGGAGAGCTGAATGCTGTAGATAGAACAAACTGCACAAAGTGGTCAAGTTATTAAAGAAAAGTGTAAGATACTAAGAAGTGGTTTAAGGATAAACTAAAGGTACTAATTGTTCTCCTGGAGTTGAGAAAGAGTTGTCCCATGTTATCTGTCTCTGTGCTGTAATGCACAGTTAGAAGAACATGTACAACAAACTAAACTAAAATTCAAATAATGAATTCATCTGCAGTTACAGGAACATAAAACAAAATTATGTTTGAAGCTTCCTAAGCAAAGCAAATATTTTCAGTCAGCCATGGAAGAGGCATGTGTAACATGAAAAATAATTAACTTGCAAGTTTTACATCTGCACTTTTCTTTTTCTACTTTTATCAACTTCTGGCCCCAAAACATTTTCCTGCTGTATAAACATGCTACTTTTACTTTTTGCTTTTCATGTTTCTCCTTGTCTAAGTAAATGCCTAAAGTAGCTTCTAGGTAAGAGTAACCTACACAGCACCATTTTAATTTAATTAGAATTGGATAAATACTTTAAATTAATTGCATGCAAAAACATCTGCAAAGGCTATAGCCACAATAATATTGTATACCCACAAGGAGTTACTGTTATAATTTCCCAGAACTTCATAACAAAGTTCTTCTGCTTTACCTATATTTAGAAGAAGAGATTAGTACCCTTGCATAGCCATCATTGCTTACCAGGAAGCTTTAAGAGGGAGAAAACCTTGAGATCAGGTGCAGGAAGAGTGAGGAGTTGTATAGGAGCAAGAAGAAAGATTAGGAAGGTAGAAACACTTAGAGGGGTAAACGAATTACTTGTAAGCTACAACTTTAGGAGGAAAACATGGGAGTCAGATAGGCTCGCATGGTGGACAAATAAATAACTGCGGGACTCAGGCTCATATGGTAAACATGCAAAAAATTGTGGGACTTAGGCTCACATGGTGGACAGGTAAATAACTCTGGGGCTCAGACAGGCTTTCATGGTGAACTTAAATAACTGTGGGAGTCAGACAGACTCACATGGTGCACAGGTAAATAACTGTAAGATTCAGATAGGCTTACTTGGTGCACAGGTAAATAACTGTGGGACTCAGATAAGATTGCATGGTGGACAGATAACTATGGGAGTCAGGTAGACTCACATGGCACAGGTAAATTACTACAGGTCTCATATAGGCTCACATGAAAGCAGGTAAATAACTGTGGGACTCAGGTAGAGTCACACAGTGGATAGGTTAATTACTGTGGTACTCAGGAAGGCTCACATGGTGGACAGGTAAATAGCTGTGGGACTCAGGCTTATACGGTGGACAGGAAAATAACTGTAGAACACAGATAGACTTGCCATAGTTGCATAATGAACAGGTGAGTAACTGCAGGACTCAGATAGGTTCACATGGTGGACAAGTAAATAACTGTGTGACTCAGACAAATTATCAGGGTGGACAGATAAATATCAGTGGGAAGCAGGCTTGCATGTGGATGGGTATATAACTGTGGGACTCACACTTGTACGATGGACAGGAAAACAACTGTGGGATTTATGCTCACAAGGTGGACAGGAAAATAACTGTGGGACACAGGCTCACATGGTAGACAGGTAAATAATTATGGGAGTCAGGTAGACCCACATGGTGGACAAGGAAATATCTGTGGGTCTCAGGCTCACATGGTGGACAGGTAAATAACTATACGACTCAGGCTAGCATGTTGGACAGGTAAATAACTGTGGAACTCAGGCTCACATGGTGGACAAGTAAATATCACTGGGACTCAGGCTCACATGTTGGAGAGGTGAATGATTATGGGACTTTGACAGACTGGCATTATGGACAGGTAAATAAATGAGACTCATGCTCATATGGTGAATAAGTAAATAACAGTGAGACTCAGACAGGCTTGAATGGTAGACAGTCAAATAACTGTGACTCAGACATGCTTGCATGGTGGACATAAACAACTGTGGGGCACGGATAGACTCTCATGGCACACAGGTAAATAACTGTGGGACTCGGCCTCACATGATGGACAGGTAAATAACTGTGGGACTTAGACAAGCTTGCACGATGGATGGGTAAATAACTCTGGGTCTCATACAAGCTTGCATGATGGTCAGATAAATAACACTGGGACACAAATAGGCAAATAAGCATGGGACACAGGTTTGCATGTTGAGCAGGTAAATAACTGTGGGACTCAGCCTTACATAGTGAACAAGCAAATGAATGTGGGACTTGGGCTTGCATGGTGGACAGGTAAAATATCTGCGGACTAAGGCTTGCATGGTGGACAGGTAAAATATCTGTGGTACTCAGGCTTGTACGGTGAACAAGTAAATACCTGTGAGACTCAGGCTTGTACGGTGGACACCACAAACTGGTTGAGTACACTTTAGAGTTTGCCTGAAAAAAGCAGCAAAATGATATAGGAGATCTCTTTAAAACTGCAGATCCCATAACAAATATTTGGAAGAGGCAGATCTGTTTTCCTTAGAGTCTTGAAATCTGAGCATGTACTATAAGCTAAAATGCATTTGGTTATACCTCACAGTAGTTGATTCTCTGGTTCAGTTCCTGATTGGGGTGCCTCCTGTGTGTCTACATGTCCTCCCTGTGTCTGTGTAGGTTTTCATTGGTATTACCATTTTCCTACTACATTCCAAGGACTGGGATGCTGGACAGGTAAGTAACTGTACGATTCAGATTGGATTGCTTGGTAGATGCTGAATAAGTGATCCTCTGAAATGTTTATAGTTGCAGGCATATGCATTTCTGTGTGTGTGTGTGTGTGTGTGTGTGTGTGTGTGTGTGTGTGTGTGTGTGTGTGTGTGTATGTGTGCGAGCGCCCACGCATACACCCATGTGTGTGTGTGTGTGTGTGTGTGTGTGTGTGTGTGTGTGTGTGTGTGTGTGTGTGTGTGTGTGTATGTGTGCACCCATGTGTGTGTGTGTGTGTGTGTGTGTGTGTGTGTGTGTGTGTGTGTGTGTGTGTGTGTGTGTGTGTGTGTGTGTGTATTTGTTATGTGTCCTGAAATGGACTGCTGTCTCATCTAGAAATGCTTCTCTCATTTATGGCCTTTGCTTGTTGGGATATACTCCAGCTATCTCTTGACCCTGAATAGGATAAAGCAGGTACTGGGAATGAGTGAGTGAGTGAGTGAGTGAGTGAGTGAGTGAGTGAGTGAGTGAGTGAGTGAGTGAGTGAGTGAGTGAGTGAAAACATTCAAAATGCTTCTCACAGAAAGAACTGCCTAGTTGGCTACTTGCTTTTGATTTAAAAAGTCTGTTAGTAGCTGTAGGTTAAATTAAAACC
This sequence comes from Protopterus annectens, assembly GCF_019279795.1. NCBI lineage: Eukaryota > Metazoa > Chordata > Ceratodontiformes > Protopteridae > Protopterus > Protopterus annectens. The sequence continues at coordinate 925,604,168 of NC_056748.1, read as the reverse complement.
CAGCCAGACCTTTGAGATTAGCTACAACCCTGCCTCCATGTTCAGGTCACTATATTTGAATCCTGGCTAAATATAAAACATATGGAACTCAGTATTTGTCAAAAGTAATCCAAAGAAGCAATAATTTGCTGCCCTTTACCAAATGACTGCCCTCTAAATGAAAATGTATTTGTAGGAAAACTTAAATATGGCTCTAACCACTGCTGCCTTGAACACTGGAATTCAGCTCCTTATGGATCTTCTTTGAATTAAGTTATCATTTTCATCTATCTTTACTCCTTTTTCCTCTGTCTCCTTTGTTACTTAACTGCTGCCTTATAATACATATTTACTCTGTCTCCCATTTTACACTTTTACCCCCAGCCTTCATTTCTACTAATCTCTCATTTCAGTCTTTCAGTATTTTTCTCACCCTTTCCTTCTGCATCCTGATGCAATGTCTTGTATCTCATGGAATTAAGTTCTGTTCACTTACTTGTTTTTCAGTTTTAATCCCTAGGTTTTTATTCTTAAATTTCATCTTTCATTATCCCAATTTCTTTCTATTCAATCAGTCATCTTGTTATGACCTTTACACACTGTCTCCCACATGTACTTGTCCTGTCATGACCACCCTTGTCACCCTATCTTTCATATGTTTACATTGCCTATTTCATAAAATCCATTACACTTAATCTTTTATTAACCTCTTCCTAAACAGCTGATACTCAATGTTAACATGTTTTTGTACTCACTAATACTCCTGTGGCGCATGATATGTTGATTTTTCTTCTCCTTTTGGATTTAATCTGTGTTCTCTCAGAATGTAACAGAAGTATGTAGTCAACACCAGTTGTGCAGACTAAACTGAATGTACTATCCTGTTTTACTCTGTTAAATTGTAATAGTCTGTCTTTTCAGCTTTTCCCGGTTAGGGGTCGTCTCAGTGGAACTCCAGTCCGCTAATGATTGGCAGTTGATTTTTATGGTGCCAAGTTGCCAGCCCGACGCCCAACCTTCAACAAAGGCACGCCCATTCACGCATGTCTTTCGAACGCCACTCAACCGCGGGGAGGACATGCAGATTCCCCACAGAAGGCACTCCAGCCGAGAATCAAACAGGAGAGCCTCTTGCTGTGAGGCAACAATGCTACCCCTGCACCACCGTGGCTCTAAATTGTAATAGTCTGTAAATATCATTATTGTACTATATCTTTTATTGTACAGCTTTTGTTTATTATGATGTACATAAGAAACTACATCCTTTCAACATTTATGTTTTATTTATTGATTCATTTGATAACTGGGAACTGAACTGTTCCACACCCCACACCCCCCTTTATCCACAACCTGGGCCAAATAGTCAAAAACATAGATTTTACATATTACATACAGATTTCCCAAACTGCGGTGGTGGTGCTGCAGCAGCGTTGTCGCCTCACAGTAAGACGTTGTCCTGTTCAATTCTCAGCTAGAGCATCTTCTGTGTGGAGACATGCGTGAATGGGCGTACCTTCGTTGAAGGTTGTGCGTCAGGACTGGCAACTCGGCATGTAGAAATCTACTGCCAATCATTAGCAGACCACAGTTCTGCTGTGACGATCCCTAACCAGGAAAAGCCGAAAGACACAACAACAACATACAGATTTCCCAAGATTTGTCAAATGTATTACATAGTCATTTCATGTATATTGTCTGTAGCATATACAGAATTCCATGCATAGTTTTTATTGGCATTAACGAAGCATGATATATCACTTGCATAAAAACAGCATGAGTTATTACAATTTAGTGCATTGTTTATACATGTACAGCATAAGTATCTTGTAAAGGAATAATATTTATATTTGAAGAAAAGAAGAGACCTTTGTAGTCATAAACTTATGTTGTTTCTTTGTATTTTATTTTATTTTTTATTTTACCTATTTGTTTCCCAGGTAAGCCCACTGGATGCAATGTTTCTTTACGGGTGGGAGCACTGCCTGGTTAAGTGACTTGCACAAATTCACACAGTAGGCAGATGCAGGTGGAAGGAATCAAACCTTGCACCCTTGACTACAAGAAGTACCTTCTTAACAGGTCATAGACTGAATCTTCTGCATTATCTGCATTGAAATAATCATTCTGCAGCATTAGGAGAATTTTAATAAGCATTAACTGGTTGATAAGAGTTGTAAGTTGCCTAATGCTCAGCCAAAACAGTAACTGTCAATTCTTTTGGCACGCACACTGTGCAACCGATGTCTTCGTATCTAACCATTATCTCTAAAGGAGTTGCATAAACTGTTTTTGATGAGCTGGTTTTCTAGTAGTTCTCTAAAAGGATGAGTTATTCAGTTAATCCTATACTTTCAGGAATACTGTTCCAACATGCAGAGTTGATTTTCTCAAATGTTTTTTTGCTGTGGTGATTATAATAAATGGAGGTCTCACAAGTTGAATACCTCCCTGGTTTCTTAGTGTGTACTACTGTTCTGTTATTCTAAGTTTGTTGCATAGAGTTTCAACATGTAGTAGTCATTCAGACACGAGTCTTTATATAGCTTTCTTTTAAATCTTACCAGATGTTGGGGTTGGCCTTTTTTTCATTGTTCCTTAAGTCTCTTAAGTCACAAATCAAAAGTACCTGAAATAATTTTCACACAGATGGGAAGTGGGGTTCATTGGCTATGTCCCTTTATACCTTTAAAATGGAGAACCAGGATATGGGACGGCTACTCTAGGTATGTGCACTAATTCTATACTATAATAAGGGGTTGTGGGTGGAGTTTTACCCCAGACAGAGGCATTTTTATATGGGAAGCTTTTGAAACAGGTATTATTTAAAACTCCATGTGGAGAGTAGTGGATGAGGGCTACCTTTGTAATTTTACTGGTTGCTGAAAATAAAGATGGAGGAGTTTTTTTACATACCTATTTTGCTATCAGAATGTGATGTTGATGAAGGGGTTTAATTAACATAACTGCTTTTGTGAATATGAGAGCCGAGGAGGGCGATGTGGTAGGGAGAGAGGTTGTGGCACATGGCCACTAATGGGGGCAGTGAAGGAAGGTCTGCCTTAGACATGAGTATTCTCGCATTTTGACAGTGGGTCAAATAACTGGAAAAAGGATGACTGTAGACATGAGCAATTACAGTGTTACAAGGGGTAGCAGCGGAAACTATTGTAGACATGTGCAGCTGTGCAAAATATTACAGACGGGAAATGGGAAGGAGGTATGCTAGACCCAAATATGACATTATGCTGACAAATGGGGTAAGGGAGGAGTCTGCACTGCAAAGCAGGAAGGATGGATGTACATGGGTACAGCCTGCACAACACTAGCTGAAACAAACTTCACTGTACATTCCAACTAATGGACCCAGATTAAACATATAAGCAGGCTTATACAATGTCACTGGTGACAAGTAAGCATTAATTTACTGATTCAGCAGCTTTATCTAGTTTACTTGCTCCTTAGTGGATCCAGCTAAAGTAGCTCAGGCTACTGTTTCTGTTTATTTATTTTTTTTTAATTTTTCATGAATTGTAGCCACAGTGTATCAACATTATCTAGTTCTTTAAAAAAGGAGCTGTACTGCTTGTCACCAGATAGTTGATTGCTGCTAAAAACATTGAACCTATAGGATCATCACCATCTTGTTATGGTAGTGTGAAGGTCCTTACTCTGGGCCAGTAATCAAGGAGCCATAATCCTCAACACAGACACCTGTGAGGGATGGCCACTAGAAATAAAAATTGATGCACACAGTATTTTCAGATGTAGCTCTCTGCACTAAGCACAATTTCCCTTAAGAGTACACTCCAGATCTGGGGCCGGACACTCTCTCACTCTTTCCAGGCCCGAAACAAGGCTCCATACTGACCACTTTGGAGCTCTGTGTCACTGTACCAAGTAGCACACACACACACATACACTTGGGTGTTTGATTTTCACACACACACACACACACACACACACACACACACACACACACACACACACACACACAAACATACACACACACACCTGGGAAAGGCTGGCACAGATTTACCAAGTGTACCCCCACTGCCCAGACTATAAGGTAATTATGCTCCAACAGTCAGCTACTCTTTGAGTCTTACAAGGGTACCTAATTATACTCAGTAAAATTAATACTAATACAAATGGTAGAGTTTGACCAATGCAGTAAGGCTTTCAGGAGTGGCCACAGTGTCACTAAAATAAGCATAAGTACTCTTAAGAAGTTAAACGTATTCCCTAAAAGACCAGCCACAATGAAAGGTATAGAAATATTTAATAATGAATAATAAAAATAGAAAACATGAGAATACTGAATATCTAGTTACAATAAACACCAGAGTTTAAATCACAGCAAATATAAAAAAACACAGTTGGATAGATTCACATAGATGCAGAAAAACAATAATTCATCTTATTATATTTTTCTGACTGACTAAATAATTACCGTTCCCTAGTTAAGTTACTTACTACAGTAAGGCAAGATGATGAGTGCTGACTTGCTTACTATAACAAGGCAAGATGAGGTATGCTGATTTGCTTACTACAGCAAGGTAAGATGAGGTGTGAGGTTGTGTTATGTATCTGTGAAAGATCTTTCCTGACAGGTTCTGAAGAACAGAGTGTTGCTGCAAGAGTTCCTTCATATCTCTCACTGATATCTAAAAACATAATTTAAGTGTTGGATATAGAATGACATCACAGCTGGTCACCTGACTCTGATACAATACACAGTCAGTGCCTTGCTAAGATCTGTTGTAGCATCTGAATGCTATAAAACAATTTCAAAAACTTTCAGCCTTCCAGGGTAGCAATTATCTCACCTCTAAGGACAATATAGTAAGATTCCTAATCCTGGCTACCCCAGACATTTTGTCTGTGGCTGCAATTAAATCTGTAAGATAAAATATTTATGGCCTAAACCAACTCATTTACTTTTCAACCTATTTTTCAAAATTAGTTGGACTAAGATTAACCTCTTCCCTTCAAGAATTCTCTGTTAAAACATATACATTTAATTCAGTTATAATAATACCGTCTGACAAACATATACATCTCTTTTCTGTCCAGCAGGACCCACTGTTGATGCATTTTTAACACAAGCAACTTTACAAATACATTTTTAACATAAGCATCTGCACAAATCAGTGTGATAGTCAAATGACATAACATTTTTTACGAAAATCCAGCTAGCTATGCTGGCATACATTACAAATGCACTTCCCTACTCTTCCTAGCACAGATGGCACTACCTCATATCATCACATCTGGCTAGACTCAGAAAAGAGTGAGAAAGTAAGTAAGTATTGTGTCTTTGTGTCTTCCTCACTTTTTTCCCTCGTCTCTATGTACACTCAGAGTTGATACACACACACACACACACACACACACACACACACACACACACACACACACACACACACACACACACACGTGTGTATGGACGGCCAGGGGGACCTGTTCTCCTGACAAAAAATACATTGGAAGTGATTAGCACTCTCCCAAGGTTTTAGATGTTTTGATTTCAAATAACTGCATTTTGATTACATGAAGCAAGATTATTTATAATGGATCCCCTCCCTCAAAAAAACAGCCAAAAATACATTAATTATTCATACACTTTGATTTTCTTTTTAGGAAGCTTGCTTTCTTGTTAATTTGCATACTTGTGGAGGTCCTGAACTGACTGTTACAAGCAAACAGAAATACAAGAACTCCTCATCAATTTTTATAAACTCTTGCTTTTCTTTTAATTTGCCTTTCAATTAAAAAAATCTAGTATTCCCTCAACCCACCTGCCTCCTGTCTTAAGATACTTCTACAACATTTAGGGTTGTCACCTTTTCAAATGCCCAAATTGATGAACCATGAAATTTTTGAAGGACAAACCCATACCCACTGTGGAAAGGACTGAACCTTAATTTTTGTCAAAATAAAATTTTATTCTTGTGGCATTTGAGTTACTTATGCTGTTTCATACAATATTTAGGTGTTTCAAACAGATAATTGTTTTATGAAATTGTTAAAGGAAACTTGGAAAATATTTTTGGTCTTAAAATCTCTTGGCATTCACCATCCAAACCCCACCGGCACCCCACCCTGCAGGACAAAACTGCCAAAATAGGGTTATACTGCGCAAAGAGGTACAATTGGTAACCCTGTACTATATTGTGCAAGGCTCTGACAGGATAATGGGAAGATTTTGCTTTTGCAATACGAGATTTTTTTTATATATGTTGGAAACAGACAGCATTATAAAATTCCTCAAGAGTCTTAAGACAAAATTGTTAACCAAACCTTCTGAATGAAATAGAAACTACTGAAAAGGGCGATGCAAGAATGTCTATAGAAGTGAAATAAATTTAAAGCTAAATGGAATTCAAGAAGAAAAATATGAAGAATAAACAAACTGTAGTCATGTTTGATGGCACCCTATAGATCTGGCCAGAAATGGTCCATCTTTGGTAACTATTAGGACTGAATGCTGCAGGCAATAGGACCCTGCAGCAAATAAAACTTTCTTAGGCTACTTTGTGTCCTCCAGTCTCATCATGCATCTCTTTTCTTTGAGATCCAGTTCAGTTATTGCTATGCAAACAACTTGGCCATATAGGCCTACATTAGAGCAAACGTAGGCTGCTAGCATCAGCAATTTTTACGAAGTTTGATTTTCTTTTGCCTGCTTTAGTTTGCTTTCATGCATGACTTGAAGTAAATGTGCTCAGCTGTGTCACTATTTTCATTAACTTATTTTTTGCTATTCCTGTCTGTTAGTATTGCTGTTTATTTTTCCTCTCACCCTGAGTATGCTGAGTCTTAAGCCTGTCAGCCAAAATGCTGAAACCCCTTTTTTCAAAGTGTGTTTGCATAAGGGTGATTTTGTATACTGACAGGCAAACTCTTTTCCTTTGTCTTCGTGAGTTTATACTATTTGCTAAAAGACTGATACAAAAGCTCACAAGCAGAGGAAAGAAAAAACTGCAAGATTTTCTCACGAAGAAAGCCCATGCAAGCAAAGCACCAGTTATGCATCAAGGATTGTTATGGAATTCTAATGATAGCGCATGAACAATGGTAAGACCATTTCATAAAGACTGTCTAATTAAAAGGCTAAATGCCATAGTGTGACAGCTGTCCCAGCTTACAACTACCACAACTTTGGAGCACATTCTGATCATGTCCTCACAAGTCTGTTTGGAGCTTCACCAGGCAAAACCTACTTTGCCAGTGCAGCAGGAGAAGAATACACAGACTGCTATCCTTATCATAGTCAACTCTTCCCAAAACCCTGTAGAATACATTGCTTTTTTATCCAAACCCTTTCTCACCTCAGTGAACCCCTCTCCTTCTCCCTGTTGATTACAAAAACATTGCAGAGGCTCTCATTAATGGAAAATGAAGGATGTCTGCTTTGGTGGCGCCTATACTTCCTACAGAGGGGTACCAGCAAAGTTTAGCATATGCCCAGTTGCCAATATCTCCATTCTCTGGTTTTGCCCTCAGTGTCACTATTCCCATGGTGACCAATGTGACCAACACAAAGGTCTGCTACAGCTAGGCCAGTGTTGAATGCTCCAGTGTTGCCATTCCTGAACACTTTTGAAATGGTGCTGAGGCTGCCACTTATAATCTCTGTAGTGTACTGGTGTACCAGCCTTCATGACATGAACAGTACAGCCCTGTCTAGCACCTGTACTCTTGTCACTCACCTTTCTGTTTCTGACATCCTATCCAAAGATAAAGACCAACTCCAGAAGTCTTGAAGCAAGGCAAAAGCATTTTTTTATACATCTCTAATATGTGTTGACACAAGATGGCCCAATGTCATTACAGTGCTTTCAAGTGCCAGCACAATCATTAACTGCCCTGTTGCAATGTTTTGTTGGCCTCAGTCCAAACCCAGCTAACACTAAACTAACTCAACCAGCATTGACAACTGATTCTAAGTAATTTTGGTCCAGAAAATAAATCTCCTAAAAGTATCTACCACAGCCTCCTCAAACTATCAACCCATCCAAAACTCTTCCTCCTTTAAACCATAGTATATCTTTACCAAGTAACCAGCAAAGCAAAGGAAAGCACAAAGAGTAACCCCTACATTTACTAATGACTGCTCTGCGCAAAGAAAAAGGATCCAACTACCTAGGATCATCACTTGATGACCACAGTTTTGCAGGATTCTTGTATTATGCAAAATAATTCATAGTGGTCCATGAACTACCATAGTCTACCCTTGAGAAAGTGATAACAAACTTGTCATTTCACCCCACAGTCCTATGAGGTGATTCTACCCTAAATCAATATTTTAGAAGATGCTACCAATGTAGCAAGGAACAGCCAAAATATAGTACCGCTAATCCCTTGCAAGCAGATCAAAATCCAACCAACAAGAATGCACATTCTGGCAGACTGCCAAGTCCATCCCCCAGAAAGGGATTTCAGGAAAGACCCTGCATTTGCATCCTGTACTCTATTACTTAGGCGCTGAGCTACCTCACTGTGTATTTTCAGTATAAACTGTTCAATGAAATGCTGTATGTGATAGATGAGACACTGCATAGGCCTCTGAAAGAGAAGCAATGGTTCAGATTACAGCCTTCACTAATATAACCAGCTATGTTGTCCACATCATGTTTTCCACCCTTGCCTCCACACTTGAAGACAGTTCATTGTAATTCTTCCCTTTCAAAATGTTGCTATATATTCCTCACAAGCAAATTACATACAGATCACAATTTCCTGAAATTGTCCATGTGGGTCCTTCATTTCCAGTCATATCCAACAATATAGAATATCCCAAGAAGGGTACTGATATTCTGTTTTCACAGAAGCCATCCAAATGAAAAAATATACAAGGGCAAAAGGGAAAGGATGCATTTTTCCATCTGGGTGGCAAATAGGAACATAAGCCCCAGTGTTGAATTTGTTTGAAAAGGATCCAAGTCATTCTTCCCTCGAGGGACATCATCGTTGTCATCAATCCCATTTTCCTATTTTTACATGGAGTTGGTATGTCACATCAATATTAGTTAATGTGACCAAATCACCTAGAGCCAGTGTTTGCAATGCCAGGTGGCAAGCATTGACTGGCTTTCATTTGGGAGGAATCTTTCACCTGAGATCCATTTGCTCCATGGGAACTGTACTTCAACTTGTTGAAGTTCCCATGCCACCCTTAGAACCAGCAGCCACCACAAATACTACATTTACATGCTGGAAAATCTTCTTCTCCTTACTGGACATAACCCCAGTGAGGAAGATCTCAAGTTACAAGGGTAGTGATAAGTCTAGTCTATCACAGAAAGACAGCAGTCCTCAGAATTAACTTTACTTCATACCTAACTTAGCCACTGAGACTAATGTGAACCAGACAATCAACTTACTTGTATTCTTCCCTCATACTCCAACAAAGGGAAAACTCCAATGCATACACATATACAGGCATCTGCATTTTTACTTGGATAAAATGAAATTCTTCCACAATCACGCTCAGTCTTACACCCCAAAAAGAAAAGTGAAATAGTGTCTCAAATCATACTTTCCAGGTAGCTTGAAGACTGCTTACTATTCTGTTGCCTGACAAATGGCAAGTCTTTTGGGGTTTCTCCAAAAGTAATCTTAGCTAGAGCTATGTCCATGTCATCAGCATTCATATGCAATGTATTAGTTACCAATATTTGCTGCATGGCCACATGATCTTCACCAAATACCTTTGCCAGCTGTACCAGTATAATTTGAATATTTCTTCCAGAGCATCATCTACTTTTGTGAATACTGCTGTCAAAGGGATGTTGTCATGATCAGGCCACTCAGGAGGATTTCTCTGATGGTCCTACCTCTCAACCTCTTAGAGTAAGAAATCTGGACAAAGCCTTAAAAAAGTGGTATAAATAGGGACAATTTTGAAACATTGCTCTTACAAACTTAGAAAGTTGATAGAATAGCAGGTGTTGCATTAGCATGAATTTTCTGAAGGGTATGAAGTCTAAAACTCAAATGTCTGTAATTATTTTCCAATTTCAGTCTTCAATGATTTGTCATTAATTTGCCAGAAAGCCACAATTTTATGAAAAAACAGGCCAAAAATATAAGGCACAAATCTGTACAGTTGAGAGGTAGTCTGATCTTATAGTTACTGAAGAAGAGGGAGTACTTCTGAACATCTACAAAAGTAATGTGCTTATCATAATGATATATTTTGTACTAACCATTACAGCTCTCTCTCTCTCTCTCTCTCTCTCTCTCTCTCTCTCTCTCTCTCGCATCTTTTCATGAATGGTAAGGGAAGAAAGATGTACAGGGGACTCAGTATTTCTGACCTACACAAATAACTGTTGCAGTCTTTTACATGTATAAAATAGCATACAAAAATTGGACTGCATATAAAAATTATTCCAGACAACTGACGTGGCCAAAATGCATATAATTACAAGATTAAGCAGGGAATGAATGATGTATTATAGAGAGAAATATGTTTACATTCAAAACTTGGAAACTGCATTGGTCAATCAGCATGTGGTCAAATGGCAGTTTTCAAGTCAGCAGAATGTCAAACCAAAATGTATAAACTACACTTCAGCGAACGGGTAGTGTAATTCTAGTATTTGGCTTTGACATTGTGCAGGGAGATTGCAGTTCAGTGAGGAACAGGGAATTAGCCCATTTCCTCACTGTAATGTGATCTCGGAGTTAGTATATTTAATGTGCAGGGAGTGTGGGGGGTGCAGGGGGCATAGCCCCCTGCCAAAATAGTAGAATTAACATACCATTGACTGTAGAATGTAATGATACATTAATGTGCGTAGCATGGGTGACTGACGTCACCTCCTGCTATGTCAAATGCATCAAACTACAGATATCGATGTATTCATTTTCATCTTGGTTGCTGTTTCGAAATTCCAAATTCAGCATTTCGGATCGCCATTCTGAACAATCAACCAAAGCGGACTCAGAATTTCAATAGTAAACCATAGAAATATACAGTAGTAGAATATACAGTAATTACATTAGCTTATCAGAGTAAATCCTTTGCATTAATGCTGTTAATCTTTGTTTCACGGTACACAACGTCTACCACTCACTTTTTCCTTTTCCTTTGCAAATCTTTACTGCAGCCCAAGTCAGTGCAGAACCAGAATGAGACATTAATAAAGGTAAAGACACAACTTCATTATCAGATTAGTTACTCAACATCCTGCACTGGAGGCTGTTACTTAAGGTGGTCATGGAAATTCTACTTCATGTTGTAGAAGCTTCCATACCACCCCTGAACCAGAAGCAACAGCAAATACAAACTTATTTTTGGGAAACCTACTTCTTAGTCACTATAACCTTATTTGAGAAGGATCTCCAAGTCACTTGACCTCTTCTCTGTCTAGGCAAAATGGCCTTTCTCCCTGTGTTCCATCTGCAAAGTCCAGTTCACAGAGATGAGGTTCTTAAGAACTACTTTGCTCACCCAATCTGCCCATCCCCCCACCTACTGGATAATCTGAAACAATCCTTTTAACAGCCTGTACAAATATTATATATATATATATATATATATGTGTGTGTGTGTGTGTGTGTGTGTGTGTCCTACAGGCAATTTTTGAGGCTTGACAGCTCACATCGTTTGTTGGAGGACAACAGACCACCTAGCAAAAATTCACACAGATATGGAGAGGGCATGATGACTCCATACAGAAGGCAGCTCAGTCAATAGATTGAATGGAAGGCCAAGCCCTGTAAGACAGCAACAAAAACTAATACACCACTATACTGTCATGGTTGGAGTATATGCCTCTGATATTCCATAAAAATAAATAAAGGCAAACTTGTAAGTTTTCTAGCTAGAAAGCATGTTCTGCTGTAATGATTTACTAGATGCAAGCTTTGTTGTTTAAGTTTTTGGCTTAATATGCACATGCTGTATATTTCTGTGTGCTAGTCTCTGCCACAGAACAGACTGCTGTGTGGAAAAGGTACGTTTCTTGACTTCTACTCCTTATACGGTTTCTTATATTATTTCTTGTTTGATTGCTGTGTTTATTTTTATTGCAACACGTTAAAGCATTAAATGTTTTGGTTAGGAGAGCAAAGGTGTTTCTATTGGTGAATCATAGAAATTAGAAATGAATTACTGTGAACTGACATTTTATTTCACGGGAAAAGAAAATGTTATGAGGTCTTCAAGAGAAATCTCATTGGAACAGCCTCTGCCACAGAACAGACTGCTGTGTGTGGAAAATATTTTACATCCTCCCATCTCTTCTTGTTCTGTTCTTAAAGGGACAATACCAGACTCTAAAATTCTAACCGAAATAAACCTGTCCTGATACCTCCCAGTTGTCATCGCCTACTTGCCATGTCATCATCAAAGCTACTGGCTTCAATTTAATTTATGTAGCCCTGTTTTCATTCCCTCTGGTGAACACAATTAACAATATTCAGTTCCTCTCAAAGTGTTCAGTCCCCGATCACTGGGAAACAATAAGGTCATTACATTTTTGAGTGTGTTTGCGGTGGGGGTGGTTAGGCAAGTCTCTGTGTTTACTTTTTATGCACATGTTAAAAAGTTTATCTTAATTGTACAGCTCTTTATTTTCTTTATTTATTCTTCATAGCATTACCGGAAGCAGTATAGTCAAAAGAGTACAGTTTAGTGAATTCATACTAAATCCTAGCAGTCTACTGACATATTCCTCTTATTCCATAGTAAAGCAATCTCAGAATTAGTATGTATAACTATCACAGGTTGCCGTACTGTACAGCCCTCATTGTGACAGTAGGTTTTGGACTTCATTGTTTAAAATGAATCTATTGCTTGCATCATGCATGTTTTCTTTTTTTTTTTTTTTTTTATAGCAGGTCATAAAATCATTAGACTTGGCTATTAATCAGAGATCAAAAGCAAAACATGAAAAAAAGAAGATGGCTTTTACTACTGCTTGAAACTTGTAGCATTCTGATGCTTCATGCATACCATCATAGCACTTAGCCAGGATTCAGAAATCCGCACAAAATAAAATACAAACTGACATGAACAGTAAACTCTGTTTACTAATGTTTTAGTTCTGCATTGCTCATGTGCTTTCCTGCAAGGTAGCAGCAAGAGAAGTCATAAAATTCATGAACACTTCTTTTCCTCTGAGGATAAAAAGCGCAGGTGAAACTAATGAATGACTCGGTGAGAGCTGTTGCGAGTACAACTGCAATTTGAGATGGAATCTGACTAAGACTATTAAAACTTCCTGTAAGCACCCCCACCCCCCACCCCCAGCAGCCAAAGCTGGGACATGCTCAGAAAGCCAGACTGAAAATGTAAACAAAGACCAGACTCAAAACATAAATCCTCTGGCACTGTCCCTTTAACCATGCAGCTTTGGAGTTCTCCACCCCTCATGTTAATTTGACAATATAGTTCCCATCTACTCCTCTTTCATTGGCTCCTATTAGTAAGTACAACATTATCTTTGTGTAGAGCACTCTCCTTAAACTAAATTTGTTTACTCTTCCACTGTATACCATAGACACAGAACATTGAGTGTTCCCAGTTAACTATGTATAAATAATTATCAGACAAAATATCACTCAAAATTGATCCCCCTACTATTGTAACTAAGTTGGTTATAGACTGTGTGTCCTCAATTATTAACTTTATTGCACTGATTTTTGATGTAAACACTATGTTAATTCTATTAGTTGCTATCTGTTCAATTAATACTATTGAAAAACAGCACTGCCTGTCACTGTGGAACTGCAGCCTGCTTGAGCCTCATCATTAGCCAGTCTGCTACAGCTTGATTTTCTGAGGCACTGTATCAAATGCATATGTTTACTGATAATCCACTTCTAACACATACTGGTTCGACCTGTGAGAGGTGCAACTATTTATGTAAATTGGAGGCTAGTCTCTCTATCCTGCTTACTGTCAGTAAACAGTACCACAATAACATTACATTGGCATATCTAAAAAACATTACTTCAACATATGCTAAATTAGTAAAGGAATCCTTGTCTAAGCTTCCTAGGCCTCCTAGACATCCTACTAGCTTACCTCATCTATGTAGCAAAAATATTAACATAACTCCCCCATCTGTACCTACACCTGTTGTTATTGAAAGTCACCTGTACTGCAAGCCCATACTCTCAAAGTCCCATAAGTCTGACACACATCCTAAAAATGGAATTCGTGACACCATTGTAAGGCATACTGATGCAACTCATATGAGTTTAGCAAAAGATAGGGTGACAGCAGCCTCTCTGGGTTAAGGATTAGGAATGTTACTAAGGGTATTATGTTTCTGCACAACCTCATATATAGTTATGACTTTGTAGTTACCCATGTGTAAATGACGATCTTAGGGGTTCCACCCTGGGAGATATGCAATAAGACATTCTTGATCTCTCTGTTAATGTCTTTGAAGAAGGCAACACCCTGACATTGATCAGCATTTTATCATCACTAAGAATGATTCCTAAATTCAGGGATAAAATAATCAGCTTCAATAATTGTCTATCAAATTGTTGTCATTCTAGGGTGATTCAGTGTATGTCTGCATGAGATGAAATGGCCAATAGACCCATCTGCTTTACCAGGAGAGCCCTGCATATTTTACCCCTTGGGTTTTGCGTACTACCTATAACTTTTGCTAAACTCACAGTGCATTCTAAGGTAGAGTTCACCTGATGAACCTACCAACATGGCAAGCTCCATTCTGGATAATATCAAGGTTGCACTGCTGAATGCCAGAAGCCTAAATAACAATATCACTGAACATGACACCTTCCCTAACCTCAAAGATATCAGCATGTGAGTAATTCCAGAAACTTGTTCCACTGTAGTGATAGCACTCCCTGCATTATGGGTACAATGCTTATCAGTCATTCAGATTCACCAGCAACTGGGGGAGTAACTGTATTTAATCATAACCCCATTTCCTCTCACCAAATTTTGCATGATACAAACCTGGAATTACTTGAAGTCTGAGTTACACTCAATAAAATTAATTATCATAGTATAGACAATAAATCAAACAACAACATGAATTGAATGTTTTGAACAAAGGATTGAGTTTCATTCCTACTAAACACAATAGAGTAACAGATGTATTGATAGATGTTAAAATGTACATCAGGAATGTTATGCTTAGATATGATTTTGGGAATAGTGACGTTGGGCATGGATATGTATTTAGGAAACCAAGTGATTATCTACCTAGTAATCATCCACTGGTTGAAGCTTTCTTCAAGTTAGTGGAGGATGATTTACATGCATTATATAGTGAAGGTAGAATGGAACATAAAGTAAGAAATAATAGGTTCAATCTGAACTTTCATGAGAGGATTGCTTTACAGAGGCTGCAGAATGACAGTAGTTTAATAAGGCCTGCGGACAAGGGGGGACCCTTAGTCATTATGGACAAAGAAGGTTATTCTAAAGCCATGTTACACATGTTGAGTGACAGTAATTATTACAGTGTTATATCTAAAGAGAAGGTTGATAATATCAAGTATGGGGTTTACATGGCAGTAACTGATTTAGTTAACAGTCATTTAATATCGCCAGATATGGGTAAATTTCTGGAAGTTGAACATCCTATGATTCCAGTTATTCAAGGCCTGCCAAAAATTCACAAGAATGGTGTAAACCCCCCCATGAGACCAATAGTCTCTGGGAGGGGTTGGTCCACAAAACCATTTTCTCTATATGTAGAGAAGCATCTAAGACCAATAGTTAATTGTAGTAAAATTATACTTAAAGATACTAAGCAGTTTTTGGCAGATCTTTATGAGTTTAATAGCATGTATGAGTTGAAACCTTATATGCTTTTTGTGACATTAGATGTTCAGTCATTGTTCACCATTATTCCCAATAATGTAGGTACTGAATCAGTCAAGAAATATCTGGCGAAACACAGTGACTTTGGAGAACATAAAATAGATCATTTATGTTTGTTTCTAGAAATCATCCTGGAAAATAATGTATTTGTATTTGAGGACAAGTTCTTCATACAGCGTGATGGCGTGGCTATGGGCACCTGGTGTGCCAATAGCTATGCCAATATGTTTTTAGCTGCTTGGGAGGAAGACATGTTATTTGTTGAGAATTGGTTCAAGAGGTGGGTACCTTTTTATCTTCATTTTATGGACGATGTGCTCCTTATTTGGGATGGACCCACAGATGAACTAAGTGTATAGGTTGGATGAACAATATGACTGAATATTTAAGATTCACTTTGAAGTACTCATCCCATAGGCTGGAATATTTTAATGTTTATGTAGAAAGGGTTATGGGTACGCACATAAATACTGGTGTCTTCAGGAAGGAATGTTATAAGAACACACTCCTCCATTGACACAGTATGCACCCACAGTATATTTTTAAAAATATCATAAAAGGTCAAGGGATGAGGATCTCTCACCTTAATGCCACAGATGATGGCTTTAAATCTGAGTTGGATATGTTTAGGGACAGATTGCGAGTACATGGGTACAAGGAGGAAGAGATAAAGGTAGGCCTTAAGGACATGGACATCTATAGACAAGAGAGAGCTGCCCCATACTTTTCTGGTAATAACAGTAATGCTAGAACCAATAGAGAAAAACAGTCTGGTATCAGGATACCGATGTATTACACAATGGACAATGGTGCCATCATAGATATTATCAACCATCATTGGCATGTCCTAACTGCAGATTCAGTCATCAGAGAAATTGTAGGGGACACTCCGATGTTTAGATTCAAGAATAAATCTAATCTTAAACATTTGTTATGTCAACAACATCATAGACCAGGTTTAGGTGTTTGTATGGGGACTACATCTTGTGGCCACTGTAACTTTTGTGAATATGTTATGATTACTGACAGGTTCACACATCCAGATACTGGACAGATGTATAGGTTCAGGGTGTCAGCTAATTGCAATAGTTTGCATGCAGTATATTTGGCAGTATGCCAAGTTTGCCCCTCATTCTATGTCGGTAAGACAGATAGATTGTTCCGGCATAGGATGAGGGAGCATTTGTATGCCATTAGGGTTAAGTACATGCAAAATGCATTAGCAAAACATGCTCTAGCGTTTGGGCAAGAACATCACTTTAAATTTATGGTCATAGACTATGTGCAGCCCATAATTAGGGAGGGTAACATCAGAAACAATACTGAGAGGAAAGAAACTAACTGGATAGTAAGGCTGAGAGCTGATAAAGGCTATGGCCTTAATGAGAGAGCCTCTATCAACCCTATTTTGAGATCTAGGAGTTTGGTTGTCTCACATTAGCCTTATAAATACACTGAGGGGGTGTATTGCCTTTTTCACCTTTGTCATATATATATATTTGTGATATTATATGTGATCAGGGCAACGTAATAATGTTTTAATGCAGAAGTGAGGTTGAAAATGAACGCAGCTTTGGTTTTTTAGATAGGATGAGATATAATGAGTTTGTGCCCATGTCTCCCTTTTGAGTCCATGACATTTATGGATAGTGAAATATATATATTTATGTTCCAGCTAGAATTTGTTTTGTAGGATGTATATATCCTTTGATTGCTCTGAAATTTTACATTTATTTTTTATATATAGGTAGAATGGCTAATATGTGAGCCGATTCAATTTGAATGTTTTAGGTAGAATAGTTTTAATTTTGAATGTATGCTCAATGACAACATGCGTAGTGTTTCATTTAAGGTTTTGATCATGTATTGTTATATCTGTTATAATGACAGTTTTTTAGTGTCAATGTTTAGGGATAAAGTATGTATATTTATTGTTTTATATTGTGTTATCTGGCAGCAGGTAGAAAATTAAGTTGTTTCCCTTTAAATGGTTAAGTGAAGGGCTCACCCTTGACTGTTGCAGTATTTAAAGAGTGCAACTGTAGCATTTGAATTTTTAAGGTATGAGGAAACAGTCCGTGAAAGCGCTAACCTATTGGATTTATGTGAATAAAAGATCTTTGCTTTTATACACTTTCTAAGTAATCTGGATAATTTAAGTGAGCCTGGTCGCCTCATACGTGGTGCTGTTGTTGGACATAATATAGACAATGATCTATCCTTATAAATAATCCCTTCAGAGCCAAAGCAAAAAAAAAATTTAACCAGTCAGAAAAGTTAACAACTGAAACAAATCCCATTCCTATGGATGATATCAGCTATTTGCACATGCACTGGCAAACATGCATTACCAGCAACAAACATACCCAGAGATTTCTGGACTTTGTAAATGCAAGTACGCTTGTCTATATTGTCCCCTTACCCATCAGAGGTGTTAATCTTCTTGATGTTGTCCTCATAAACATTTCTCACACTTGTACCACCCTACTTGTTATCTCTTCTGTAATCAATTTTGACTGCTTTGCTGTGATCGTCCTTAGGAAAATCTACTTTTGGGACCTTACTAACTCCTCCACATTCAAGGATTACTGCAAATCCAATTATTTCATAGGTTAGTACTAACCTATGAACCTATGAACCTATGAACCAGTATGGTGGAACTACCACATCAACAAACTCTGTAGTGAAAAGGAGCTCCTGGGCATTGCTAACAGCTGTCGCTTCATCATTATAAAAAGGATTTAAAACTGGTAATTAAGTCTATCAAATATACCACTGGGAAATGTAAGACCAACTATGAACTTAGGATTACAACTAATTCAAAAGACAATAGTACGACATTCTAAGCTACATTAGGAAGCTTAGAAGTAACCAATGATTTTGTGCTGAACATTTCTCCAGTGGTACCTCCTTCTCTGACCTCAAGATATTGCTAATATTCTTGCAGACAAATTCGCTTCTGACTTAATTTTACTCACCCTTCCCTCTGTTCCTTCCATTTCAACTCACACCCCCTGAGATCAATTTAGACAAAGGTATTTTCCAAAATTAAAAATAATATTTCCATGGGTCCTGATAATATCTCTGAATGAGTACTGAAAAGTGTAAGGTATCACCTAGCAAAACCCCGCCATCAAGTCTTCAAACTGACTTTTTCCACTGGCCATGTCCCCAGATGTGGAGAGTAAACTTTGACTTTACCAATGTAAGAGGTATTGTACTTATGATGATTAGTAGTGTAAGATCAGCTGGCTATTTGAATTCATTTAATTTATGTTCACTTTTTAAGGAATGGGATGAAAAAAACCCTGCAATATCATAGAGTGCATTTGCTCCAGTGTCATGGCCACACATTTGCTCCAGTGTCATGGCCACACATTTGCTCCAGTGTCATGGCCACACATTTGCTCCAGTGTCATGGCCACAAAGACCAGTTCACTTACCCAGTTATCAAATGAGTAAATTAAAAAAGAAGAATTAACAAAATGCTATAATCACTGCACCTCCATCTGCCTTGCTCTATCATTCACACATCATTCTTCATCAGTATATCATTAAAGTTCTTATTCCTTTTATATGTAAATAAAGAAATAATATCTACCGCATCTTTTAATTTTGCTGGGATTCATTTAAGTATTTACATTTAATCACACCTTCAAAGATATAACTCTAGCAAATTAGTGATAATAAGTAGTAGAACATCTTCCTAACTTAGGAAATAGTGTTTATTCTATTAGAAACTTTGCTGCCTAAATAAAGTCTCTAGGTTTTCTGTCATAGCCTTATACATGTACCTTACCATTGATGAGGCTTTTCTATCAAGTTTTTGCAGACTCTTTCCTGTACACAAACTAGTTGCCACTGTTGTGTTCAGAACCCTTGTCATGGGAATCCATGGATTCTCTCAGTGAAACATTGATTTAGGTACAGTGCTGGGACTGGGACTCAGTCAACATAAAACTATATGAACCAGAACATTCAGCTGGTTGACAGCACAAGAGGGAGGCATGGAGAAGGTGTGATAACTATCTGCTGTGTCCTTTTACTTTTTTGACAGCCCAGTATGATTGAAAAAAAACATCCTTGGGGTAAAGTATGAATTTCTTAGGGGTAAGTGCTGGATCAAGAGGCCTCAAAATCCTACTCACTTATTTTTTTTTCTTATTTTTCTTATATTAATGTGCTTTGCCATTAGCATATTTGACTGATAATGTATTAGATACATGTGCTCACATGCGCGTGCACACTGGCACACACACACACACACACACACACACACACACACACACACACACACACACACACACACACACACACACACACACACACACACACACACACACACACACACACACACACACACACACACACACACACACACACACACAGAGGTATTTATAAACAACAGCAGTGCCCTATGCCAAATATACCTTGATAAGGTTCCTTGGGGTTTTTAACCTAAGTAAGTATAAGTTCGGCTTATGAATCACAGAGGATGTTTACAATGAAACCATCTTCTCTTTAAGCATTTAATATAACAATGAAATGCCAACAATTCCTAACTTAACTGTAGTACTTTCCTCATTTAACAAGTAGTGAATATAATGGAAGATGAGAAGGACACTACATGCTTATGAACCATCTCAGATTATAATTTACCACTGTCGAACTATGGAAGAAAATGATCTTTTGTTTATTATACAATAATAATATCTGTTGGAAGGATAAACATAATCCTAACTAAAGAAATAAAAAAATCCATTCTAAATTGATAAAGGAGAAATAATGCAAGAAATTTTACAATAAGTAAATAAGTGTTGATTTGATGTGAGTAATCCAAATAAAGAAGTGAGTGAAAGTTAAAAGAGACTTGATAGGAAGTCATGGGCAGACTTTACAAACAACTAGCGGTAAAATCTGAGGAAGAGTCACCACTTATCTCTACTGTTTTGGAGATAATAATTTAAAGATTGCATGTATTAAGCCAACAAGGACTTCACAGATTTCATAAGTCTTCGAAGACCGATGAGTCTCATGACTTTTCATGCCTTACCAGTAACCTCCCTCAGGCCTCACCTTCATTCTTCTGGTTGTCTATAGCAGTCAATCCCAGAGTAAATGTATGGACTCTCATCCAGTTTATGTTTAAATAAAGAAAGTGTATAGAATTTCTTAACATGCATGGGAAGTTTATTCCAGAGGTTTGGGAGGTTCTGGATTATAAACGTATCCTTGCACCATGTTTTATTTATCTCTTGGGGATGATTAATGTCTCTGGTTTTAGTACCGGTGGAGAAACAAAAGGTACATGACAATCCCGCCACAATACAGCCCAGACCGTATCAGGTTGCCTGTCACAACCAGCATTAAAAAAAAAATTACCTCACATTACCAATAATAGAAACTTCATCTGACAGGTAGATTGTGGGTGCAACAGAACAAAAAGCAAGAAATTCAGTGATGAGGTATACAGCATCTCCCCCCAGTGCTCTGGCTTACTTTTTGCAAGGGGCTGGTGGGGGCTATTCATTTATTAATTTTCTTAAAGGAAGTAAACAAATGTTCCATTTCCTTAAGAAAATAAATAAATAAACAAATAAACAAACAAACAAGCAAACATATAGTGAAAAAGCACCCTGTACAGTATGGTGGCCTCGGTGTTGATCTAGGCTGCCTATGCACAAGACTGGCTATGGACTATTTTATTATATTTATCTTATTTTATTGATGACACTCTTGTTTCCTTTATGGTTACTAATTGCTACAGTTTTTAAAGAAATTATTGATGATATTTGAATGTCGGGCCACCTATAGGTCCTTATCCTACATTTATTTTAAGGTAGTACCAAACCAGAATGAATATCAGGATATGCTCTGGTTATTTTTTGTTACTTATTTTTTTCACCAGAAGAGGTTATGCTGCCTTAACTGAGGTTGTATTTATTTTAGGATGATAATTTGCAGAAAGTGGCATTTCCCAAACAGATCTATTTTATTCTTCCATGTTTTACCCAAGGCTTTCCTTTTTGGTTTTAGGGTCAGACGCAGCAATGATGAAGCTCTGATAAGAGTTTGTAAATTATCTTATCCTCTCACAGAACAAACTAATAGTTTGGGCCCTCATTTTTCTGGAGTTTAATTTTAAACACTTACTGCACATTTTCACTGGCTAATGATTCATAATTTCTTTTAAGCACTGAATTGTGCTGATTTTACTTACTGTATCTTCCTTTCTGCTACTTATTTCCCTTAATAGTTAATATGGTTTAGTGCTGGATAAGTTAGTTAATAGCTCTTTAATATGACTACATTTGTTACTGCTAATGTAGCTGCTTTTATTTATACATTATCTGACTCCTACATTTTACTGTTACTGTCACAGTAATGAATTTTACTGTTTTACAATTTGTTTGCATGCCATTTGACCTGAGTCTTGGCAGAAAAAAGAATCTGGAACAGTTCTTAACTGGTTAGCAAATAAATAAATAAAAAGTAAACAAAATCATTCTCTGTCTCTCTCTTCTCTTTCACTCTAATGTTTTACCCTGACAAAAGTGTCATTGCTTAATACTTTTTTTCTGGACAAGATAGTCATGTGGCTGGATTTCTGTAACTTAAAGGGCAACTGCATTATAAAATGCAACTTTTCTTTTTTCACAGCATATGTTTCTCACTACAAAATTATTTATATACCAGTACTTATAAGTGAAACAAGAATTACATGCTTCTTGCATCAATTGGCAATCTTTCCAACATCATATCATCCATTACATTTATAGGTTCATAGGTGTTTATTATGCTAATGACTACAAGGGCCTTTTTAAGCCTAGCCGTGCATCCCAAATCTCTGACAAATTATGGTACCCTTGATAAATGTAAGCAGGGACTTGGGAGGTAAAACATTTACAGGCTGCCTGTGTGCATTAGAGATATAGGTGCCAAACCATGGATGAATTTCCATTCCCCATCCAATTGTCCAAGTTACACTTGAATTGGATTAGGGAGGAACGCTGCTTCACATGGATGGGGGAACCTGTTCCAGAGATGGGGTGGTCTCAGAGATACATACCACTCTCTCCAGTCGGTCCTATTTATATCACAAGCAAGGTGTAAGTCTTTAGAATGGGTAATTCTGGCACAATTTACATTGTGGATATGCAGAAAGTCCATCAGCATGGGGTCTGACAATGCCCTGTACAGGTATAGAGCCTTGAGGCGGTCTGCATAGGACATTTTGCTTATGCCATGTATTCTTTTAGTGAGAAACTTCTGTGGACATTCCAGTTGTTGAATATCAGACAAAAAAAAAAAAAAAGCACAATGTCAAGATGGCAAACTGTAGGCAATAAGAACAATTGAAACCAATTGGTCTTCCAAAAAGAAGTCTTTATATAATCCACAAAACTCCACTTTATTAAAAGACAAAACGTTTAAGCACTTTCGTCCCTAATTCACATACTCAGGAACTTCATCAGATACATTCAGCTGATAAGCATTCCTTAATTTATACACATTGTTCAATGACATAATTTCCTCACTAATTGCAACTCCTAAACACAGAAAAAAAACCTCAAGTTCAGAATAAAATTATATATAAGCAGATGTCAACTTCTTTTATAAAAACTGAAATACATAAAGTCATGTACAAAACTAAGCATAAAATATATGCAAACATATAATTCTAAAATATATAATTTAAAAACAAGTGTACTTGCATAAGCAGAACAAATACATATAGGGGACCCGATGCTCACCTGTTGAGTGTCTTTAATTTGAGCAAACAGCTAATGGAAAGGCTATCATTTAGGCCTGGCCAGTGAATTGCATCTAGCTGTAATTGCCATAATAGTTCAGCTTTTTCCAAAGGATATGGCCATGCTGCCCCCCTATCATGTCTTTTTTGGACTTCAAGAACCATAAACTTGAAATGATGATTATTGTGGTCCCTAATATGTTTAGCCAAGGCATTTACATCACTTACATCTCTGATGTTCCTAATGTGTTCACTAATCCTGTTTTTTAGCTTATGTTCGGTTTTCCCGATGTAAAAACATGAACAGTGAGAACACTTGGGACAACAGACAACCCTTTCAGTTAGTCAACTACATCTACCGGGTACTCTAACCTTGATGTTATTAATTCCACATTCGCTGACTTCTAAAATATATGGGCAGAACTTACAAGCCCCATATTTAAACATCTGCCCCTTCCTGAATGGTACATTATTAGTGCGTTCAAAAATGTTTTTTAAGTTAGAGCCCTTCTTGAAAACACACACAGGTTTCTCACCTAAAATTTTAAGTAATTCTTTTTCACAACTGAGCAGGTTCCAGTCAGGAGCGGCCTTAGGTCAACTGGTGCCCTAGGCAAAAGGGCACCACGGCACCCTCCACCACATCACCCAGTGCCCCCATTCTGGTCTACCTACACCAAATAAATACTGGAAAAGTGCCCCCCCTAAAGCGGTGCCCTAGGTGGCTGCCTAGTTGGCCTATGCCTGAGGCCGGCTATGGTTCCAGTTCCTGAACAAAATTTCTTTGATGGCGTATGCATCATATGAAAAGGTTGTGGAAAAACTGGAATAATAATTAGTTTCTTCAAATCTAAAGGGGTTATGACTTCCAACATCAACATCTACTTGAATGTTGGGACTCATTAAAGTACAAGTAACATTACCCGTCTGTACTACATTATTAGTCAATATTGGGGTCGCAAGTATGGACTGGTAAATATTGGGGGTCCCTAAAATTGGTGAAAAATGGCCTCGCTGTCTTTTGTCACTAACTTCCCTCATGATATTATCTATTAAAATTGGAGGGTATCCTCTCTTGAGAAACATTTCTTTCAAGTTGGAACATTCATTAATAAAACTTGTCCAAGTTGTGATCATATGGGCTGATCGCACAAATTGCCCATTGCAACTGTACGTTTCTGTGTGAATGGATGACAACTGTCAAAATGCAGGAAACTGTTGGAATAAGTTTCCTTCCAAAAAATTTCTGCTACAAATCTCAGTTGTTCCATATCCTTCTTCAGAAGGATGTCCAGGTAGGGTATTTCAGACTCATTAACACTATGTATAAATTTCAAAAAAGATGTTGATGTGTTTATGTAGTTTAAAAAGTTAGCTATTTTTTCTCTGGGTCCCTCCCATAAAATAAAGATATCGTCCAAATATCTCATGTAATATGACAAAATGGGAAATATACTGATGGTTTCAAAATTAATTTCTCCTATTCTAACATGACAATGTTTGCATAGAGGCCTCCACAAGCGGAACCCATCGCAACACCATGTGTTTGTAAACAGTACTCATTGTCAACCAAGATGAAGTTGCTTCTTAAAACCATGTCCAATATTTGTTCATACATATTAATCCTAACTTGTGGTACCCCTTTTGAGAACAAATACTCACAAAACCATTCCTCCCCCACTGTATGTGGGATCACAGAATATAGATCCACCACATCAACTGTAATGAATAAAAAGTTGCCATTAAAATAGTGTTGTTAATCTTCCTCAGGAAGTCCCAGGAATCAATACTTAAGTGAGTTTTTTCCAACAGGAACTTTTTCAATTCAGTATCCAAAAACTTAGCCAGAGGGTGAGTGATTGATCCCCAGGCATCAACAACTGGACGCATGAGGGGGGGTGCTGTATGTCTTTGTGTAATTTTTGTAACCCAAAAATAGTTGGTATAATGGGGAATTCAACTGTCAAAAAATGCAACTCATGAATTGTAATGAGCCCGTCAATGAATAAATCCTCAAAAACCCTTTAATTTTCCTATACGTACCATTCAACTCATTCAAAGAGCTCTTGCAGTAGGTTTTTGTCTCTAAAATGACCTTCATTTTATTAATGTAGTCTTCAGTTTTCATTATGACAACCCCACCCCCTTTGTCAGACTTCATTATTCTAATACCATACATTTGTTTCAGGCAATTTAATTCATATTCCTCTTCATTGGTTAAGTTGCTAATAAAATGGTTGTTCCTAAGCTTACTACCTAAATTCATTATGTCAAGTTTGCAAACTCTTTCAAAAGAGGCCAGAATCGGGTGGGTGGGAGGATTATAAGAACTAGAGACTTTAAATCATTCACAAACCTGTTCAACTCCTTGAACAAGTACATTCAGATTTAATTTTCTGACATACAATTTCAAATCTACTAGTGTATTAACAATATTTACATGCTGATTGAGGATGAATGTAAAACCTTTTGCTAAGAGGTCACAAGTAGTTACATTCAAGACAATACGTGCATAATTGTAAACTTTAAAGTTTCTGGTACTGTTCAGTTCAATACGTACATGTGGGAGTTTACCCCAAAACAGTCATCAGATGTTAACTGTGTCATAACAATGTTCCTAATTATCTCCTCCCCCTCCATGAATGGTTGTTGTTCCCCCTGTTCATTCGGCCATTGCCTCTCTAAATGGGGGCTTGTTGTTGTCTATTTGAAAATTGTTGGTCCCCCATTGATTCATGAGGCATTCTGACAGTCTGAGTTGTGGGAAATTTTCTTCCCCTAAAAAATAATCCTCGATGGATTAATTCTTAATGTTAGTATCAATGCTATTGGTAGCCTCATTATTTTGGTAGGAATGTTTATTGAGATGCCATTCTTGTGAAGGAGGTGGGGAGGGGTAGGCTACATGACTGGCATACTCTCTCTCATCCCTGGTAAGTTTTTTGATCTTCCTATTTTTAATGATGGTCATCTGCTCATCAATAGAGCTAAAAATCTGGTTGTAGTCAAATCTATTTCCATTAAAAGGGTTCTAACTTAAAAAACATTTTTCAACGCATTAATAATGTGCCATTCAGGAAGGGGCAGATGTTTAAATGTGGAGCTTGTTAGTTCTGCCCATATATTTTAGAAGTCAACGAATGTGACATTAATAACATCAAGGTTAGAGTACCCGGTAGATGTAGTTGGCTAACTGAAAGGGTTGTCTATTGTGCCAAGTGTTCTCACTGTCCATGTTTTTATGTCGGGAAAACCAAACTTAAGCTAAAAACAGGATTAGTAAACACATTAGGAACATTAGAGATATAAGTGATGTAAATGCCTTGGCTAAACATATTAGGGGCCACATATGGTTCTTGAAGTCCAAAAAAGGCATGATAGAGGGGCAGCATGGCCATATCTTTTGGAAAAAGTTGAACTATTATGGCAATTATGGCTAGATGCACTACACTGGCCAGGCCTAAACAATAGCCTTTCCATTAGCTGTTTGCTCAAATTAAAGACACTCAACAGGTGAAAGCACTTAAACGTTTTGTCTTTTAATAAAGTGGAGTTTTGTGGATTATATAAAGACTTCTTTTTGGAAGACCATTTGGTTTCAGTGGCTCTTATTGCCTACAGTTAGCCATCCTGACTTTGTGCTTTTCTTGTGTTTTTTTGTCTGATATTCAACAGCTGGAATGTCCACAGAGGTTCCTCACTAAAAGAATACAGGGCATAAGCAAAATGTCTTATGCAGACCGCCTCAAGGCCCTATCCCTGCATTTTGTCTCCTACAGGCTTTTGAGGGGAGATCTATGCCTGGAATATAGGGCATTGTCAGACCCCATGCTGATGGACTATCTGCATATCCACAATGCAAACAGTGCCAGAATTACCCATTCTAAAGACTTACACCTTGCTCGTGATATAAATAGGGCCTGCTGGAGAGAGTGGTACATATCCCTGAGACTACCCCATCCATGTGAAGCAGCGTTCCTCCCTAATCCAATTCAAGTGTAACTTGGACATTTGGATGGGGAACAGGGAATTCATCCCTGGTTTGGCACCTATGTCTCTAATGCACACAGGCAGCCTGTAAATGTTTTACCTCCCAAGTCCCTGCTTACATTTATCAAGGGTACCATAACTTGTCAGAGATTTGGGATGCACGGCTAGGCTTAAAAAGGCCCTTGTAGTCATTAGCATAATAAACACCTATGAACCTATAAATGTAATGGATGATATGATGTTGGAAAGACTGCCAAATGATGTAAGAAACATGTAATTCTTGTTTCATTTATAAGTACTGTTATATAAATAATTTTGTAGTGAGAAACATATGCTGTGAAAAAGAAAAGTTGCATTTTATAATGCAGTTGTCCTTTAAGTTACAGAAATCCAGCCACATGACTATTTTGTCCAGAAAAAAAGTATTAAGCAATGACACTTTTGTCAGGGTAAAACATTAGAGTGAAAGAGGAGAGAGAGAGACAGAGAATGATTGTGTTTACTTTTTTATTTATTTATTTGCTAACCAGTTAAGAACTGTTCCAGATTCTTTTTTCTGCCAAGACTCGGGTCAAATGGCATGCAAACAAATTGTAAAACAGTAAAATTCATTACTGTGACAGTAATAGTAAAATGTAGGAGTCAGATAATGTATAAATAAAAGCAGCTACATTAACAGTAACAAATGTAGTCATATTAAAGAGCTATTAACTAACTTATCCAGCACTAAACCACATTAACTATTAAGGGAAACAAGTAGCAGAAAGGAAGATACAGTAAGTAAAATCAGCACAATTCAGTGCTTAAAAGGAATTATGAATGATTAGCCAGTGAAAATTTGCAGTAAGTGTTTAAAATTAAACTCCAGAAAAATGAGGGTCCAAACTATTAGTTTGTTCTGTCAGAGGATAAGATAATTTACAAACTCTTATCAGAGCTTCATCATTGCTGCGTCTGACCCTAAAACCAAAAAGGAAAGCCTTGGGTAAAACATGGAAGAATAAAATAGATCTGTTTGGGAAATGCCACTTTCTGCAAATTATCATCCTAAAATAAATACAACCTCAGTTAAGGCAGCATAACCTCTGCTGGTGAAAAAAATAACTAACAAAAAATAACCAGAGCATATCCTGATATTCATTCTGGTTTGGTACTACCTTAAAATAAATGTTGGATAAAGACCTATAGGTGGCCCGACATTCAAATATCATCAATAATTTCTTTAAAAAACTGTAGCAATCAGTAACCATAAAAGAAACAAGAATGTCACCAATAAAAAAAAATAAGATAAGTATAGTAAAAAAGTCCATAGCCAGTCTTGTGCATAGGCAGCCTAGATCAACACCGAGGCCACCATACTGTACAGGGTGCTTTTTCACTATATGTTTGCTTGTTTTCTGTTTGTTTGTTTGTTTGTTTATTTTCTTAAGGAAATGGAACATTTGTTTACTTCCTTTAAGAAAATTAATAAATGAATAGCCCCCACCAGCCCCTTGCAAAAAGTAAGCCAGAGCACCGGGGGTAGATGCTGTATACCTCATCACTGAATTTCTTGCTTTTTGTTCTGTCCCACCCACAATCTACCTGTCAGATGATGTTTCTATTATTGGTAATGTGAGGTAATTTTTTTTAATGCTGGTTGTGACATGCAACCTGATAGGGTCTGGGCTAGCCATACTTCGTAATGGTGAGAAAAATATTCTAACAATTATAATCGTCTTGACCACTTCTGATTATTGCTAGAGAAGGTTGATCTTCACAATGAGTACTGTGCAAAATGGAACACATAAGTTTCTTCCCCCGCATAACCTTATTTATATTAGCAGAAGCATGTTCAGCCATTAGGTATATGAGGAATGGAAAATCCACAGTTCATTTTTTTACAGTAAGATTGACTACATAATGCAGTGGTGCTTCATATGTATAGCATATGACATCTTGTGCATTTACATGCCACATTTGGGTGATTTCCATTTATCTTAAAATATTGATGCAGCATCATAGTCTAAGTGTGCAAGGTGCCAGATACGAACAGCAAAAATAATCCTAACGTACAAAATGCAGCTGTCTGGAGCAAAATGAAACCTATGACACTGAGGTGCAGTCTAGTTTAAAAGTACATAATGAGGATTCAGATTAGCAGAACTGTCTTCAGAATGCAGAATGATCTATTTTTAAGCACACGCACAAACTTAGGAATGAGTTTCACTGGTTGAATTCTGATAGCATAAGTGTTCAGATCCTAATATATTTTACAGCCCTTGAACAAAGCAATTCTTTTCATTCCTTCTTTAAATTGCATATATAAGTGCAGACTGTTGCTACTTTCTAAACTGGCATTCCTCCAGTTGTTTATCTAGATAATATATACAAACGTCCTGCAGTTTGTATTATTTCCTGTTGGGTTACAGAATGATAGTTATTATTATTTATACATTTTATTTTTTAAAGTTCAAGCCCATTGTAATAAATTTGATAAATTTGAAAAGTATTTGTTAATAATGCATTTTGCTTTATTTCTTTCACTAATACTTTTTATACTTTGTATAGCAAACCAGCATTCAACTGTGATGTTCTATTCAGTTTCTACAGTGTTTTTGTTTCTTGCTGCTGCACATATTTGAGATGCCTAGTGAATAAATCTAAGGGCTTGAAAAACAGATTCCGTTTACAATATTTAGTATTTGGGTGCAGGGAATGAAAAGGCAAACGTGTTTAGCCAATGGCATCTGCACCTCAGTGGTGTATAAAGTAGAATGCATGATACTGTAGCATTTTTTAAGCAAAAAAATCTTTATTAAATTATCACATATGACATAGGCAATCTTACATTTGTATAAATGAAAAATAAACATATTGACACAATTTTAGTTGTAAACATTATACATCACAGACCCCATTAAGACAACTGTAACTGCCAACATTATACATTATTTATAATCTATCCAGTCACTGTCAGTTAAGTATTACATATCTCATTCAACTCCTGCCTTCTTTTAAACCTTGTTCCTTGTCTGCATGTATTGTTCCCACAATTTTCATTTTTTTCTATGTAGTTTCCTCCTTCCCTTTTCTAAAGATCCCAGTTCCAGTTGTTTTATCTCTGTTAGTGTTTTCACTACTTCTAGTATAGTTTGGTTTAGACTTTGATTTCCATTTTCTTGTAACTGCTTTTTTGACAGCCACCATAATCAGAGTCAGCAAGGCCTTACTATGACTAGACAGTTCTGATTCTGTATTGTAGCTCAAAAAAATAATTTCCTTAGTTACTCCAATCTGTTCACCCAGTAACTCTGACAGAGCAGTCTGCAGGGAGTTTTTAAAGTCCACCAACTCATTACACTCTCAGAAAATATGTTCTCAGTTATCTCTTTCTTCCCCATCACATCACCAACATTTGTTGTCTACCTGAGGAAAAATTCTTTGGAGTCTACTTGGGGTATAAAAAATACCTATGCAAACACTTCCAAGCAAAGACCCTGAGTTTTCTAGACTTTGTTGCATATTTGGGAGATATACATATATTTCCCCCACCCCCATTGTCTCTTTGTGAATTGTTTATCCCGTCTCTCTTCCCAATCCTTTCTAAGCTCCTCTGATTGATTCTTATAGTTATAATGCAATATTTTATATGCTCTACTAATTATTGCTTTTTTAATGGCAGCTTCTCCATTAAATTCCAGACCCCTCTTGCTTATTGTCTATATTCCTAATTGCAGTCATCCCTATCGGCAGAATCTCTTTTCTCCATTCCCATGTTGCATCCAAAATCTCAGTCTCTGTTTCTTGAGCTTCTCCCCTGTATCAACATCATCCCTTTCCACTTTGAATTATAGTTTTCTGCTTGTACTATGTATATGAGCCTTAACTGTGTTGCTCTAAAATACCCCTTCAAATCGCATGATATTGTAGTATTAATCCAATATTGAAGAACAATGAAGAAAAAAACACAACCCACTGGCTGGTAAAATATGGTTTCTAAGTTCTAGGGGAAAGTGCCTGAAAAGGTCCACAGTGGAGTACAACCTACTGGGGGGTTTACTTCACTATCTTTCTTTAGTAGCAGCCTAAAATTCCTAACATTTTTCTTTACAGTTTATAGTGCATTGCTGTAAACTTTCAGTAAATAAGTTTATCTTATGGAATATACAGCAAACATCTGCTAACATTTTCACTAAGCAAAATGTTTCAAATATATGAAAATGTTATTTATGTCATCAGAAATGTGAATTTTTTTCATAAAAGATTACTGTGCCTGTAACTTGCTGCAATATAGTTTCTGTATGAATGTATTCAATACAAAAGTCCTAAAATGGTCATGAGATTTGTCAATGAATCTGACTTTCAAGTTTACCTGAAACTGACAGGGTTAGTTTGTTGTAGACCAATGGTATCAACTTTGCCCCTTAACACTTAACAGATATGGGCAGCAGATGGATTTGCATTGCAAATGGAGTTATGCCTGACAGCCCCTGATTTCACCGAAAGCCTGTTTGTCTAGTATTTTTGGTTTGCTTCTCATAAAATGTGCAAATATGTGTTCTGGTAAATTAACAAGGGTTGCAATCACTAAATAATGACATTTTGGTTTCAAAATTAACAGCCTTCAGACAATGCATGCCATGCAAAAGCTGTTTTTCTGTTACCTCTCTAAATATACATTTTTTGTTGTGTCTTTCGGCTTTTCCCAGTTAGGGGTATATGATCTACATTTAAAATGTGTGCCTGATTTTGAGCCTTTGCCCCCCCCCCCCAAACATTTTTTGGCTTATCCCTAATTCTTGTGCTAAGATGTTAAGAGAATTGTTTATTATTTATTGATTTATCCATTCATTCATTAATTTTAATTTTTTTTTCTAAGCCTCTGACATCTAAGATATACACATAATAATAGCTTGATTATAACTGCCAGGACTTTCTGTGAATGAAAATGACTATCTGCCTTTGTTTGCTTGTTAATCTGCTTTTGCAGGATCAATATGATGTGTGTGAAGCAATGTGGAATACTTTAATTTGTGGCTACTGTACTTGAAATACATTACATGGTCAGGAGCGGCCTTAGATCAACTGGTGCCCTAGGCAAAAGGGCTCCATGGCGCCCCCCACCACACTACCCGGTGCCCCCATTCTGGTCTACCTACACCAAATAAATACTGGAAAAGTGCCCCTGCTGGAGCGGCACCCTAGGCGGCCGCCTAGTTGGCCTATGCCTAAGGCCGGCTATGTACATGGTCATCAAGTGGCTAAAATTGCTGGCTGAGGTAGGAGTTGTCTGTATGAAAGTAATTGGCCCTTCTGTCATTTGTCCAGATTAAACAGTAACTAATCTGGCTTTGCAAAAGTATTGTGCATGTGTACGAAGTAAGATGAAATCCTTTGCAATTATGACCATTACTATTAGTATTTTTAATCACACTCAGGCATCTGAGGTGTATGCAGTCAGTAAAGTGGCCATAACTGATGGGTTCGGTGGCCATCTGCACATAAAAATGATTGGACCTATATCATATAATCGAAACGTTAAATAACCGACAACCAGTAGATCAACACCTATACATCGAATGCTAAGAAATGCAAAACACCTAAAAGACAAAATTCAACATATCGAATTACTATAGTTGGCCAACATGAAAGGAATTACATTTCCTAATCATCGCAAATGATTAGAAAATGTAATTCCGTTCATGTTGGCCAACTACGGTAATTTGATATTTTGAATTTTGTCTTTTAGGTGTTTCGTATTTACCAGTGTTCAATGTATATGTGTCGATCTTATGGTTGTCAATTATTTAACATTTCGATTATGTGATATAGATCCAAGTGATTCAAGCCTACTGGTGTTATCACTGATAAACAATAGTCACTAAACTGGTGTGGCAGGAACAGTGTTATACAATTTACTGCATTTGCTGAAAATTAGGGTAAAATTACTACTGCTATAGCTAATGCCTGTGTGTGTGTGTGTGTGTGTGTGTGTGTGTGTGTGTGTGTGTGTGTGTGTGTGTGTGTGTGTGTGTGTGTGTGTGTGTGTGTGTGTGTGTGTGTGTAGGGGGTTGCAGTGTATTTAGGAGTAACACATTGGCCATATTTATTTTCACTTTCCATCACAAGCATCAGCACTGCAAACAATTAGTGGTTACCCTTGGTAGTAGTCTACAGGCACTTGAGTTCCAAGTTCTCAACATCGATTATTTTGAAGCCAAGGACTCAAGCATCTTGTAGCTCAGGTAGGCTGCTGCTGCTCATGTTCAGACTGAAAGATGAGTTCAGACAAGCAGATGCCGTAGCTTACCTGAACACAATATTTGAGTTTGAGTAAGATAACTGAGACAGACATAGTGAGAGAGTGGGGGGTGGGAATGTAGATTAGTGCACTGGACAGGAAGGCACTTTTAGGTTTAGGGATAAGGGATTTTAAGTTTAGGGAGCAGGGGTGGAGTTTTAGACTTAGGGACCGAAAAGCGAGTCTTAGGATTAGGAGCTGAGAAGGGAATCTTAGGGTCAGGGAGTCAGAGGGGAGTTTAGGTTCTAGGAGAGGGAAGGGACTTATAGGGTCAGGGACCAAGAAGACTGTTTGAGTGATAGACTTAGGATTCTGCTTAGGGTGATACAGTTTTGTCGGACAGGGTGTTGGGAGAACTAAAATGTACAAAAATAACTGATCGTTGGCATAATGGTGCAGTGAGTAGCAATGCCATCTCACAGTCCATGGCTACAATTGAGCTCTTGGCTGTGGGTTCTGTATGGATTCTGCATGCCCTCCCTAGTTATATTTGAGTTCACCTATAGGCTGTGATTTTCTCAAACACTTCAAGGACATTACATAGCTGAACTGGTGTTCCTCTAATTCACCAGTGTGTATACATGCAGTATGTATGCACACACATACTCATATACACGTGTGTGTGTGTGTGTGTGTGTGTGTGTGTGTGTGTGTGTGTGTCTATGAAGTCAGTGCATCTTGTGTTACAAGTGGCTTGTTCAGACTACAGTCAGTGTATGTGTGTGTGTGTGTGTGTGTGTGTGTGTGTGTGTGTGTGTGTGTGTGTGTGTGTGTGTGTGTGTGTGTGTGTGTGTGTGTGTGTGACAAATCAATGGCAAGGGTAAATACAATATATATGCACAGTTTCGAATAACCACTTAACCTGTATTTTTTTGTGTTGGGGGGGGGGTACTGGGAGAAAAAACAGAGTACTGAGAGAAATTCAAAGCTGATATGCAGAGTTCAGGAAAACTTTGCCAGTTGATGGCTGGAAGTCAGGACTGAACCTTAGACAATGGTGCTGTGAGACATAGATTTTTCTCACTAAGCCACAATGCTGCTTACCTCTGCACACAGTCCATTTGTTTCCTTAGCCTATGTATACAGCACAGGGATATATTGTTTTAATATCAATATTACCCAATGTGCTGCTAATGGTGAAATTCTTCATAACTCTTTTGTAGAGCCAGATAAGATTATTTAACAATAGCAAAATAAGAGTTTCTTACCATGGAAAACTAGCTATCAGCTTACAAAACTACCTTCAGGTCTGCAAAAATAGCAGAAATATTACTCGGTGTATACAGCACAAGCAGAATAGACCGTGCCTTCTGCAGATGTCTACTGTCACATGCAGAGTCACTGAAGTAGGATACCATTTAAAAATCTTTGTATCCTCCTACATTGTGGGATGAAACCAAATACATGTTTATGCTAGCATAAAAATACCCATATGAAGGCTGTCTTTTACATCATCTTCCTCTCTCTCTCTCTCTCTCACTCTCTCGCTTGCTGTCTCTCTCTAGCTCTCTGTCCTATTCAAATCACCTTCATGCTAAAGATGTCTAGAAATCTTGCTACTGGCCGTCACCTACATGATACAAATCTTGCTACCATGCACAAGTTGGATTGTCCTCAGCTTAATGCTGGAGCCCACAGTACATTATCGATAAAAAGTAGCGAGTTCCACATTGTGTTGAGTTCTGGAAGCACAAGGCATTAGCTTCATTGCATCCTGCTGGGCAGCAGTAATTCACATCTCTGTCTCAAAACTGTATGGTGCAGAGTTCAGTCGTGATGTGGAGTCAGTGTCTCCATATAACAAAGATGTTCTCCCTATGCCTAAGTAGTTTTTCTCCGGGTACACTGACTTCCTAAAATATGCTGGTTGAGTGATTATTCTAAACTGTCCATGTCTAAGACAGAGCAGCACTCTTACATGGTTAACAAATGATCATATTTAAAGTTAATTCTGTGTCTATAATGTCTTGATATGGGAATACAGAAGTCTCACTTGTAGTCAGTGACCACCCACTATGATCCTCCCATCATCTCTTTCTAGTAGTTGCTTGTGTTCAGTAAACCTGTGGTTCACCAATGTATCGATATAGTAATGCACTCCCTAGCACATCTCTCAGAATATCTATATCTTTTGACTAGAATTTCAAGAGATTGCATCAAATAACTGACTGCTTTTCCTTGAATCCAGGCTGAGAAACTACTGAGTTTTTCTAACATACATAATATTAATTGCCTTATAACTAGTGATTTCAGACGGCACCTGGGCAGCATTTGTTATAGTGTTTTTAAATAGATAAGTGCTTTAAGCATATTCTCTATTCACTATTCACACACTAAGATGACATTTCAGCACTGTACTTTTAAATTTTTTTTCATATTTCCAAATGATTGTTCAGCATTTATTTTTTATTTACTGTGTACGTCTGCTGTCTAGTTTCTGCCTCACATCTTTAAAATTCCATTTTTAACCAGTATTTATATACCCCATGCATTATTGTGTATCTCAAATATAAATTTTATGTATTTTATACTATATCATGGTGTACTGAATAATCAGAAAAGCAATAGCTCTGGTATACTGATGGGACTGCCCAGTCATAAATTAATGTTATAATTAAACTACAGCTTTGGGGTCCATTTGTGCTCCTGCAACATATACAATAGAGCAGAAGCACTTGCAAATGAAACAGAATGTCTCAGAATAACATTGAATCCTTTACTAGACTATTCAATTAAACTAGTGTGCATCAAGGCTGGAAATGGCATCTATGACATTTGTTTTGTAAATTCATTCTGGAATAGATTTCCAGTGATGCACAAACCTGTCATCCTAAACGAGCATGGAGGAAGCAACAAATGATTTTAATTTGCCTGTAAGAAATTATATCCTGCAACCTCTGTAACAGTGATGTTTACAAAAGGCAGCATTGCTTTTCAGAGTCTTCAGTGCAGATTACTCTAACATCTGATTGTCCTTACTTTATTATTACTTGATACCATTTATGGCTGTATCATTTTTCATATCCCTGTTGTCACTCCTACCCCACTTCATAGTAAAAGCTGCAAAGCTTAACAGTATGAAATTGCTCACTTGTGTTTATCCTTTTTGACAATGATCTTTGTCTTTTGAGCTTCATAATTATATTGAAAAGCACTAAAAAAGTCACTGAAATGCTGGGCTGCAAAAAAACAAAAACACTAGTTTGAAGCCTTTCCTCTCTATTTGCAAACTGTGTGACCCTAAGCAAGTTATTTAACTTTCTTGTTATTCCATAGTCTTCCTTGCAAAAAGCAGAAACAATCCAAATAATCAGGTAGGAAATAAGGATGCAGATACACACACACACACACACACACACACACACACACACACACACACACACACACACACACAAACACACACACACATATATATGTATAACTAGATCTATCTATAGATATAGATAGATATATGTATACACATACACATATGAAGTTATAAACACTCACATACAGTTGTACCTCATTCATTGTTATAAATAATACAAATAATAAATGTGCTCTGTTTATAAACTCCAGGCCACTTTATCATCATCATCATCATAATCAATAAGAGTGTTTCATCAACTGCTGTCAAGTAACACAGTTCGGAGCCACACTCCTATCCTATTCAGCTATAATACCTGAAGATCTTTTCTCACAGTCCATTAATCCATCGCTTGGCTGGAAATCCTTGTGCCCTTGTGCCTTCTTCCTGTCTTTCTGAAATCTTCTTTACCAAGTCATCATCTGCTTTCCTGAACATGGGACTGAACCAATATAATCTGTTCTCATTGGCTCTCTCTGCAACTGGGATTACTTTGGCTTCTGCTCTGATATCCCCATTTCTTTATATGTCTCGTGTACATTCTGCTACCTATCTCAGGTGTTTTATCTGCATCACATCAAGCTTCCTCAGCTGCTCTGCCTTCACTGTCCAGGTTTCTGCACCACATAGAAACACTAGTGACCCCATTTTGTACTCCTTACTTTTCAGCTTTGTTGGCACTCTTCAGTCACACACTACCCCTGGCACTTCCTGCTAGTTTGGTGCAACACCGCTTTTTGTCTAGCTTTGACCTCCTCAGCCAGACTTCTCCTGTCTTCAACCACACGTCCCAGATACTTGAAGGTGTGTAAACCTGTTCCACTATTTTCCCATCTTTGTCAGTTTTCAGCTTCTTGTCATTTCCCCTCATTTGCTGCCATGACAACTGTCTTATTTGTACTGGGTGTCATCTCATGTGCCTTCGGGTTTATATTCCAATTTACTCTCATTTGCTCTAGTCTTACTTCAGAGTCTACTTGTAATATCATATCTTCTGCATTCAACAGTTTTGTTGATCTGTCCTCTGCAATTTTTAATAATGTAATCCATCACATGTATAAACAGGAATGGGATTAGACTGGTACACACCCACTCTCACTGGGAGCCCTTCTGGGTAGTCCAAACATTGTTCATGACTGTGTCGTTGGGTCCTTGTACACAGTCTGCTGTAATTCTACCAATGTCTCCTGGACTTTACGCTATTGCAAGACTGCTCAAATCAACTTTCTTGGGATCTTGTCATATGCTGTCTCCAAGTTTAGGAATTCCCAGTTAAACTCTTTCCTCATATTCAGCATCTTCTTCACTATCTTTTTCACTGCAAACATCAGGTTGGTTGAAATACATCCTGCTCTGAATACAAACTGCTCATCTCCCATTTACTGCTCTGCACATTCACTTATCAATCACCTCCTCCAACATTTTCATGCAACATGACAGGGCTTTAATACTTCTGTACTGCCCACAATTGATAATTTTTGTATTCCATATCATATACTTTCAGAGTGTTAGTTAATAGTTCACATTCCTGTGCTTTGACCTCAGGTCTGTAACTGGTTCCAAATCCACTGCTGTACCTCCCTGTATTCTGTAACTTGGTGATCCCAGGCATAACCTTTACTGTGTGTGTCCTTCAGATATTTTAGCGTTGAGTCATTCAGATGTTTCATTAATGACAAAACAACAGCATGGCAGGAGGTATGGGCCTGGCAAGCAATCTCCTCATACAGTGGCCTGTCAGGTCATAATTCCCATCTGGCATTGCATACCTTCTACAGTGGTCTATCAGATTATAATTCCCATCCGGCATAGCACAGAATGAGCTTAGCATAGGCATGCTCATTGCTCCATCATGTTTCTCCGATACTTCCCTTCACACTTTTCCTGAATCAGTTGATGGAAGCTGAGGTGGATATAAAAGATCCTACAGCACTTAAAAAAGACTAGTCGAAATTTGCCCCCATAGTCTGGTCAAATTTTCAACATTCAGCATGACTATCACCATTGATCTCTTCTGAAAACAGGTCACTCATCTAATGGGACTAACCCAGTTAACAAAGAGTAAACAAGTAAATAAATAAATAAATCTGACACCATGGCTGTACCAGAAGTCATTTTTATTTTATTTTATTTTTTTTATTTTATTTTACATTTGTTGACCGGGAGTGTCCGGCTGAGCTACTGCCCTTTTTCAGCGGAGGCCCAGGGAGAAAAGCTCCAAAGATATACAATGCAATAAAAATAGCAATACAGATACATTTCAATAAAATAGAAATAGAGAATTTTGGTAGTTAAAATACATAAGCTACATACATATATATTGTCGACAGATAAAACTGTACTATAAACAAAAAGGAGAATGTTAAAAAAAGTAGAATACGTTGTATGTTTTGGTTTAAAAGAAGAGTTGAGTAAATATAAGGTTTTGTATGCAGGATAGCAGAAACTTAAAAGGTTACATAAAAATTTCAGGGAGCAGAGTATAGTTACTCTGTTTATTGTTCATAGGTTGGTACTAGGCTATCGGCCCTAGGGCCTATACAAGCCTAGCCATAACAATTCCCTGGCTATTTCTTCTCACACTATTTACTTCCTGGACCCCTGTCTAGCAGGGCGACTGACATGATCCCCGGGGTGAATTTCCTTTCTCCCATCCAATCATTAAGTTTCCTTTTGAAGAGGGATTGTGAGTTATAAAATTCAGTTTAAGACCTAGACCCTAAAGAATACTACCACTATAAAAATAGTTTGTGCTGAAGAATTTGCCATTTATACTTCTTTCATAATCTCTATGTTTCTAGAGATATGAGCATTTGTTTGAAATGTGAGAACATAATTTGACTCTGTCAAAAGGCTTAGCCTCCACCCATTGGAAATTACAGTGCAAACTTCCTGAGCTCCATTGGAGTGAATGAGTTAAGTACTGAAGAATCTGAGGTAAACTGGGCGCTGCTGTGACCATCCCTTGAGTTTGGTTCCAGGCACAGAATCTTTTCCATTTTTCAGCATAAGATTTTCTAGTACTAGGCCTCCTTACCTCCAAAATGACATGCAACACTTGTTTACTGAGGGATGGTAACGGAGAGATTAGGTGATTAGATTAGATTAGAAGAAGCTTTGGAGGTTGCATAGGATGAAGTAGTTAATGGTAAGTTTTAGTAAGTTAGTTTGACTGTACTATAAAAGGTAGGTAAGACCAGTGTTTTTTAAAGTGGTCTTTGGTTGCTAGCTTAAATTGTTTGGGGTGAGTCAGGGACCTTATTTCTAGTGGGAGTTTGCTCCATGCAATAGAGGGATGGTAGCTGTATAAGCTGCACCATGTGTTGGACTTGGGTTTATGGATTTTTAGTAGGTCTTGGGTTGAGCTTCGGAGAAGTCTGATAGGGGAGTAGTGAAAGATGAGAGAAGATAGACTTGGACTGAAATCAGGCTGATATAGAATGGAGGGTATGATCTGTTGTTGAGACTGTAGGAACAGGTGAGGTAGTTCAGGCCAGTTCAGGTATTTTAGGGAGAGACAGTGGTGAGATTTATATGTTTGCTGAGCTGCAAATCTAGCTAATTTGTGGTAGGTTGATTCTAATTTGGTAAGTAGGGTGGAGTTCAGATTTGTGAGTATTTGGGAACAACAGGTTAAGCATGGTAGAAGGTAGGCATGGGTAAGAGAAATCCTAGCTTCAGTAGTTAGGAATTTCTTGTTCCTATACAGTAATCCTAGCTTTTGGTGTTGTTTTATATAATTGTAATTTGAAGATCAAATTTTAGTTGGTCATCAATTGTAATGCCAAGCAGTTTTGTGCTAGTTTCAACTTCTATAGGAGTATTGTTTAGGGACCTTATAAAGAAGGAAAGTTTAACGTGGTTTGCAGATTTAGGTAGAAAGAGTAGTAATTTTGTTTTCTTATGGTTGATGATGAGCTGAATTTTAGTGAGCCATGTCTCTACTGAGTTAAAAGATGTCTGGGCATTTGTTAGGAGTTCTAAGGGGGAATTAGCAATAGTTATGACTGTAGAGTCATCTGCGTATTGGACAATGTTAGATTGAGGACAAGAGGAGTGGAGTGAGTTGATGAAGATATTAAAGAGTAGAGGTCCAAGAATGGAACCTTGGGGAACACCATTTCTTACTGAGAGAGGGGTAGATAGTGCTGAGTCCTATCGTACTGACTGCAGCCTATCAGAGAAATAGCTAGAGAACCATGCAACTGTATCAGGGGAGAAGTTTAGGTCTACAAGTTTACTAAGTAGCAGAGTGCATGAGATAGTATCAAAAGTCTTAGAAATGTCAAGGAATAGACAGGATATGAATTTGTGATTATCTTTAGCCAGGGCTAAGGTGTTGAGAAATGACAGTAGAGCTGTAGTTGTACTATGCTTGGGACTGAAGCTATGCTATGTTGGAGTGAGAAGTTTTTCTTGTAAGAGGTAATGCATAACTTGTTTGTCTATACATTCCTCAAGGATTTTGGAGAGAGGGGAGAGAATAGTGGTAAGTCTGAAATTACATATTTCTGTGGAGTTACCTACTTTATGAATAGGAAGAGTGTAAAACTGTTTCCAGATAGAAGGAACTTAAGACTCAGAGATGGAGTGCTTGATTAGTATAGATACAGGCATAGCAAGGGAGTGTACAGCAATCCAGAGAAAGTAAGAAGGAATATTGTCTGCTGATAAAGAGCATGGTCATACAGCACATGTAGCATTTATTACCCTCCCCTGATGAGTAAGAGTAACAGCTTTATAGTTGCCTGGTCCACATCACCCCCTGCCTATTGTCAAACAGCCTGTGCTCATTACTAAACTCAGGTTACTGCTAGAATGCAAAGACTCCAAGGTACTGCAACAGTAATTTACTGTACTTATTCTCCTAATTTTCAAAAAAAGTAGCATAGTTCACAGGTAAAACAGTGTACAGGTAAGCAATATACCCAGCTTCAAATCCTTCCAGACTCTTATACTCTGAAAGATGTAAACAAATAACTAACAGGCTTCACTTTATATGTGCCATTTCACAGCATGGCTACAGATTTCTTCTGCTTCATTCCTCTAATCTGAACAAAACTTAAACAAAAGTTTAATTACTCCCAATAACGTCTTTATGCATGTGATAACTCAGAGTTTATAATACCATAGCGATAAAGCATCAAGGGTACCAGTAATCTGAAAAAAAGTGAATATCTGTGGCAGAAGAAACTTTGTGGTGGTGAAATGACACAGAGTCTCTCTCCCCTCACACTTCAAAATATATGTCACCTTTGATATCTGGTTACAATAAGTGTTAGACAGGGTATCTTTATTATTCATGTAATTATTCATGTAATCAATCAAATTATAGCCATTAGTTCCTTATATGCATTGATCAAACTGTCAGACTTAGGCCCTATTGTGTTCAAGAAGCTTGACTGTGCATGTTGATTTAATTTTCCTCTTACAATTATATCAAGATTAGTTTGGAATGAAGTTAGGGCAGCTGCGGTGGTGCAGAGGTTAGCATTGCTGCCTCACAGCAAGAGGTTCTCTGGTTTGATCCTCGGCTGAGGTACCTTCTGTGCAGAGTCTGCATGTCCTCCCTGTGGTCGTGTGGGTTTTCTCCAGGTGCTCCGGTTGCCTCCCACATCCCAAAGACATGCTGTAGGAGGATTGGACACTCTAAATTGGCCCTAGGCATGAGTGAGTGCATGTGTGTACCTTCTGTGGAAGGTTGGATGCCAGGCTGGCAACTCAACACCGTAAAAACTTCAC
Organism: Protopterus annectens; assembly: GCF_019279795.1. NCBI lineage: Eukaryota > Metazoa > Chordata > Ceratodontiformes > Protopteridae > Protopterus > Protopterus annectens. The sequence goes on along the minus strand of NC_056748.1, from coordinate 925,561,249 downwards.
TGCCAATCATGAGCGGACAGATGATTCACTTATATTCAATATGCGAACTTGTTTCGCATTGTAGTTGAGCAAGCATGGATAATATTAATAGGTGTAACAGAAGGAGAATGGCTACCAGCTACAGATTGTAATGGTATTGAAACCAATTAAGCAAACCATGTGATGTAATAGGAAGTTATAATTAGAAGGATTGTAGGAGAAAACAGTTAGTCTGAAGAAGTCTTCACATCAGTGAAGACGAAAAGCGCTTAACAGAATTTTATTGTCTTATTCGTTTTAACAGTTGGTTTCGCTTCACATTTATTTATTTAATAAACGGCTCATTGTTTTTACTAAGTGGATGAGCTATTATTACTACAGAAGCGACAACACAACAATTTTAAGTGAAGAGGTTGAATGTTTGCTTTCTGCAGCTGTTTGTTGGACGGTTTGTTACTACTTGTTGGCGTGGTTTGGTCGTGTGGGTTTTCTCCGGGTGCTCCGGTTGCCTCTCACATCCCAAAGACATGCTGTAGGTGGATTGGACACTCTAAATTGGCCCTAGGTGTGAGTGCGTGTGTGTACCTTCTGTGGAAGGTTGGATGCCAGGCTGGCAACTCAACACTGTAAAAACTTCACTGCCAATCATGAGCGGACAGGTGATTCACTTTGGTGACCCCTAACCAGCAAAAGCCAAAAGAAGAAGAAGGAGTTTGGAATGAAGTTAATAGCTGACTACTTCTGATTGTAAGTGATTTTATGTAACCTTGGAAGATACTGTGTTATGTGCATCTCACATTTTTGCTATTATTGATATTTATTTTTAGTGTTAAACTCTTTGATCTGGTGTTAGTCTTCCAGGCATAGATTGCCAACATACCTCTCAACCTCTCTGAGTAAGAAATATGGACAAAGCCACAAATAATGGGGGGACAAAGACCCAAAAATAGGGGCACTTTTTAAATATTTCTCTTACAGACGTAGAAAGTTGATAGAACAACATGTTTTGCATTAGCGTGAAATTTCTGAAGGATATGAAGTCTGAAACTCAAATGTCTGCCATTAATTTCTCACTTTAGTTATATATATTATAAGAACTGTTCTAGCAAGCCTGGCCATTTTAGGAATTGTATATATACCACAAGGATTGTTCTAGCAAGGCTGGATATTTCAGAAACCGTCTGTAATGGGACCTTGTAACTTATAGGAATGTACTACCAAGTCTAGGTATTTTGGGAACTTTTTAGAGTATAGACAAGCAGACTCCCAATTGTTTCTTTTTGATAGCCTCTCAACAGTTATTCCTGTTCATTCAGTTGTCATCAACTGTTCTGTCACTTTTTAAATATTCATTTCATGCAGAATACTTTGTATTCAAGAAGGCAAAGTGCAAGATGCCAGTTATTTTAATGTTTTAATATAGTAAAAAAAGTTGTGTTTTAAATCTCTCAAAAGGTACTCTAACTAAAAGTTTATATTTTTGTTTATCGTTGTCCTCAAGTCTTTAAGAATGGTATTATTTTCTGTGACCTGACCATTTATTTTGTAATCACAATTTATGTCTTTTTTGCCAAGTCTCTGACATTAAAGGTAAGGTCATACATGAGGTGTGCATTTTTTGAAGACCGTCATGAACAACTTTGGAATCTTCTGTTAAAGTAATTATGTTTCCCAGTTTTCAATTATCAGCATTTAAAGTTTAGGTTTACCCAATTTCTCACTTTTATAGCTAAGAAGAAGAGTCCAAAAACAACTAGTCACTGTAAAAAACCATGTGGGACACCCCTGGTAACTCACACTAGTACTGAGAAATAACCTCCCTCACTGACATGTTCTGTCCTGCTGCTTCACCGGTGTTCAGACACACTGAATTACATCTGGATCAACATTTAATACTCTTAAAATGTTAAACATGCCTTTATGTGGAATAATGTTGAGTGCCTTAGCGAAGTCAAGATAAATAGTATGCACTGTCAGTCTTCGTCATGTATTGCTGTTGCTTTTTCAAAGAATGCCATGAGGTACTAAATACAAGCTCTTTGGTTAACAAACCCATGCACTTCCATACTTAAAAGAAGGAAGTCGCATGTGTTGTTTTGGATACATTTCATTGTGACTCCCTCCATGAGTTTATACAGAATATTGGTCAGGTTGATAGATTTTAAATTATTTGGGTCTGATGTTACCCGCCCCTTTGTGAATTAACACCACTTACAGTCATATCACAGTAACTTCTATTTTTTATTGCACTAAAAGAGATGTAGCTGAGAAATCCAGATATACTCCATTCCTGTACTTTGCTTACAATTATATATGTGTTTTTGTACATCTTTTTTCTAATATTTGAAGTAAAACTATTAATTTCCATGAGACTAAGAATTGGGTTTATATTATTTGCATAGAACTATCTCAGTATTAAGTAATTGCCTACACCTTAGTACAGTAGTTCTTTAGAGTGAGGTTGTTTATTTGGTATTTTTCATATTTTCACACCAGTTCCTACACATTTTAGCTGTCATTTGCAGTGCTGTGTATTGCTTGTGCTTCAGATGAAATGTTAAAACCAAGGTCCTATCTCATTAGTTGGTGATAGCTCAGGTGGATGTAAAAGATCCACAGCACCTATGAAAAAGAATAATGGAAGTTTCCAGATGCCCTGGACAAATTTCTTCTTCTAGTATAAATACCACTTCAGGTTTCCCCCCTGAAAAGATGCCACTATCCTAGTGGGGCAAACTGGGTCAACAAAAGATAAATAAAACAAAATAAATAAAAATAAAACTGTGTCCTATAATAGAAAATACTAATTAAATCTGAGAATCTGCATTTGGCTACAAGATACCAAAAAAAATAATAGCAGCAGGCAATAGTGATTATATTAAGAACATAGCCATATTAGTTAGATTTAAGCCTCACAATAATGTAGAATAGTCTAATACCTTGTAACAGGAAATACTTGTAGTTTGTTTGAGCTAAAATTATCCAGCTTAGCTGATACAGAAATTAAAATTATCTTTAGTGCAGCTTTTAAAATGATACTTAAATAAACTCAAACATTTGCAAATGGATTATTTGTTCTATAGACTGTTTGCCTGTAGGAAACACAGTCAGAGACAAATGCAGTTTCAAGGAAAAACACATGAAATGTAACTAGCTGTAAAACAAATTTATTTAGCTTTGAGATAGACGTATCAGGAATCACTTTTTAAACAAATACAATATAAAGGAGGTAAAGGGTGTATTATGAAAGTCTGATGAACAAATACAGGCTAAGACTAGAGAAGCTTTACAGGCTAAGCATAGTTCTCAACTGTCCAGATTTTTGCAGAATATCCAGATTTTTGCCTCATATTTTTGGGCTGTTCCTTGTAAAACTTGTACTTTTCTGGCAAATTAGTGAAGACTGATTTCACTAAATAATTACAAACATTTAAGTTTCAGAATTCATATCATTCAAAAATGTATAGTAACACAAAACCTTTTAATCTAGCAAATTTCTAAGTTTATAAGAGCAATATTTAAACTCTGTCCTATTTTTAGGCCTTTGTCCCACCATTATTTTTGGCATTCTCCAGATTTCTTGTGCTAAGAGGTTGAGAGGTATGAAGCTAGGTTGTAACAATGATTCTTAGGGCTTTTACTATCATGCCAAAAACAAATTCTACAACAGAAGGAGGAAACTGATGCAGAATAAGGTGAAGTCCCAAGACTGGGAAAACTCCCTTATCAGCCTCAACAAAAAGTTGAGATCCCTGATCAAATCCTCTAAAGCTAGCTATGAAAATAGAATTGCAGCAGATAGTAAAGACAACCACAAGGCCTTCTACATTTATGTAAAGAATCTCCACGGCAACACCCAAATTTGCTTTGAGCTACTACACAATGGTGCCTCCTATACTGAGTCAACAGATTTTGCCAATATATTGGCCGACAGATTCAGTGTCAACTTTAACCCTCTCTCCCCCATCAATGGACAAATCACAATACCAGTAGATTTCCAGGCACCCAGTATTACTGCTGCACAGGATAAAACAGTCCTGTCCAAGGCCAAGAATACAGCTTCTATGGGACCTGACAATATCCCTGGCTGTGTTCTACATGAACTACAGAGTGAACTGGCACCTCACTTGTGTGCCCTGTTCAATCACAGCCTCACCTCAGGCTTTGTCCCTACTGATGGTGCACTGCTACAGTCATCCTTCTACACAAAAGAGGTGCAACTACGGACCCTGGGAACTATCAACCCATTAGCCTGATGAGTCTGATATACAAAGCTATGGAATGCATCATCATGGACCTAATAAACAAGGATATAGGGAATCTCCAAACTCTGGATCCCACACAGTTTGGTTTTGTGAAGGGTAGATCATGCCTGCTCAACCTGGTCGACTTCTTTGAGTCAGTCAACAGAGGTGCGGATGATGGCAAAGTGGTTCATACAGCCTACCTTGATCTGGCCAAAGCCTTTGATACCATTCCCCACTCAGGAATCATAGAAAAACTCACTAAGCTAGGCCTCAACCCCTATATCATTAGGTGGGTTGCAAACTGGCTCACAGATAGAACCCATAATGTGAATGTAGCTGACTCCAAGTCATACTGCTGACCAGTCACGAGTGGAGTCCCACAGCCTGGGTTTGGTTCTGGATCCTCTCCTGTTTGGTATATACTTCTCTGAAGTCCAGGCCAACATGAAGGGACTCTGGCTGACAAAGTTCGTAGATGATTGCAAGTTGGGAACTATTATTAACTCCCCAAGTGATGCTGACATCCTACAGAAAGGCCTCACTGAGACCAATGATCGGTATCAGAACCATGGCCTTAAGCTCAATGCCAAGAAATGTGTCATCATTCCCTTTGGGAAAAAGCCCAGTTCCCATGACTTACCACATCGATGGTAGTCCACTGAACACAGAAGACATTATAAGAGATCTGGGAACACAGGTTGACAGCAACCTCTCTTTTGATTACCACATTGCCACTGTGGTCAGAAAGTCCTTCTATATGGCACATCTCATTACTAAGGGTTTTGCATCCAGGAAGAAAGAGGTCATTGTCTCCCTCTACTCTTCCCTCATTAGGCCAATCATTGAGTACAATGCCCCACTTGGCATGTACCTCACTAGACACCTGCAACAACTGGAAAGGCTGGAAAAGTACCTCACAAAGAGGATCCTAGGCCTTAAACACTTGTCCTATATGGAGAGACTTAAAAAACTCCAACTATTCTCTGTTTCATATCGCCTACTTAGAGGTGATCTCCGCTTGCTTGACTTACAAAGCCATGTCTGACCCAGCTCTGTTAGAAATGCTACATCTAAAGAAATCCCAATCCCTCCGCACCACACGCTCCAGAGACCTCAACCTCATTACCGCAATCAACAGAATAAGCTGGAGAGACAGGTTCATAACCCAGAGACTGCCCATGCTATGGAAAAGACTTCCCATACATGTCAAGCAAAGCACCTCACTGGCCTTCTTCAAGAGAAATCTTGATGAGTGGATGGGAAATAGAAAATTCACCCCGGGGATCACTCCAGTGGCTCTACTCGATAGAGGCACTGGGAACTAAGGTCGGGTGGCATGATGCCAGAGTAATCCTATGGGCTAGGCTTGTAAAAGCTCCAGGGCCATTAGCCTAGTACACATTTATGAACCTATGATGTTTAAGTTTTATTTCAGTATTAGAACCTAAATCTTTCCTGCTCTGAAGTCATCAGTGTTAAATGGCACTAAACGCTAAGCTCAGCCAGATGGAAGTAGTGTAACAAATTACTATACTATGACAGGTCTTTGGGATTCAAAATCATCCTCACTTATTGGACAAGCCCAGCCAGAGGGAAGTAGTATAACAAATTACTATACTATGACACGTCTTTGGGATTCAAAATCGTCCTCACTCATTGGACAAGCCCAGCCAGAGGGAAGTAGTGTAACAAATTACTATACTATGACAGGTCTTTGGGATTCAAAATCGTGCTCACTCATTGGACACATTGATCAACACACCCATTGTAAATTGAGCAATCCTAAGAGGAATAAGTCCAGGCAGCAGTTATAGTAGAATATTTATAGCTGCCTTCTTATCAGCTCTGCAAAGTGGAGAAAATTAAAAAAAAAAACTCCTGGCAGCTGTAGCTTTTAAAAGAGATAACTACTGCAGCATTGTCCTCATCTCCACAAAGTGGAGAAAACAAACATGACTCAGGGCAGCTGCTACTATTATATAGCTACACTTGACCTGTTCTTATGTCCACAAACCAGAGAAAACAAACTCAAGTTCAGGCAGATGTGGCTATTAAAAGAAATAGTTGTAATCATCCTGTCCGCTTCTCTGCAAAGCAGAAAAAAAAAAATATTCTTCATTTATTGGAAGGGTGGATGTTTGAATTCCAGCTTCCTCAAATAAAAGAATAAAAACAAATCATCTAAAATAAATAAATAAATAACTTACTGTCAACATATGGGAAGCCCAAAAAAATCCTCACATAAACAGTAAGATGCATGTAGACTCATCAGCCATGATTAAAAAATAAATACATAAAATAAAATAAAATAAAACCAACTGATCACTGAATTAAAAATGAAAATAGAAATGTCTTGATAAATGTCAGGTAATGGGAATCACATTTAATAAAGTGACTCCCATCAACTAGAGTTTAAGAAGCCAATTTTATTCTCTAGAAAAAAGACATCCTCAAGTACAAACTGAACGCATGCTCATTATATGTCTTAGACATTCCTTACCTAGGAGGAATCACAGAAGGACACAAAAGTTCCTATATATAATGAGAGTATTTTGAAAAGGTAAGAAATTATTTTATAAAATAATGTTATCTTATAACAGCAAATAACTCATGACAGAATGTGGGTAATGTTGGACTTACCTAAGGTGGTCTTTGTTTAATCACTAAATACAGCATTACCCGCATCCAGCCATAGGTTACTGCTAAATTGTAATGCAGATAGTCATACCCAGAAAATATACAGACATAAACAGAATAATGTCGAGGGAATTTCTCTTTGATTTAATATTTCCTTTTAAGAAACAGAAAAAAAACAGAATCCTATGGAAGCTTAGAATGACTTTTAGTTATTAACACTATTTACCTGTTACATTGTTTACAGTTTGATATCCTAGTATTCGGACTGAGCAAAGCCCATCTTCACTAAAAGCCTGAAGAGTAAAGTGGCACAAAATTGCATCAGAAAAGGAATTGACCACACATTATAAAAACAGATAGTAACCGTATAACACAGATATACAAAAAATTGTCTGTGGAATAAAACAAGGTTGAGCGGTGTTACTCTAGGTTAGATGGATCAACTTTGAAGTCCATAAAGGTGTAGGAAAGAGATGAGAAGTGCAGGAAAGTGATGCTGTGGGAGGAAACAGAGCAATAACAGCAGCAAAGAGCAGGTAAAATTCTAGATGGTTCTATCTTAAGGGGATCCAAGAGAATAACATGAAGGAATGGTTGCTATTATAAGGAAGTCAGGAGGAATAGTAAGAAAAGATCACAATAAGGGTGAGGATAGCAGCAATTATAAAAAGGTTCATGATTTGATATAGAACTAAATGATTACATCCTACACACATTTCCACTTCCTAGAGTGTATCTCCCTCCCTACAAACTGATCCTTACACCACCACATGTTAATAAATCATTGCTTAGTTGTTTCTCCCCTTCTGTGGCATTTCTTTTCTATTCAATTTCCTCTGTGCACAGTATCTTAGTGTTTTAATTTGTGGTTTTAAATTTGTATTAGAGATTGCTGTTATTTTTGTGGAGATTTTCCTCCAGGCCTCCACTGAAAATAGGCACATGCCTGTCAAGATATATTGGTCAACAAATGCAAAGTAAAAAATATATATATATAAAACATATATAGCATTATAAGGTTTTCCGGCTTGGGAAAACCTGGATGGAAAAGTATTTGTAACCTTTCAGTCCTTCCTTCAAAATGGGATTATAAACCAGCTGGGTCCCGGGGTTTTCATTTCTGTTACTATGTATTGTCATTCAAAGTTGCTTTCTTTCCCTTCTACTTGGGCCATTACCTAAGTCTTTGGAGACTGACAACTCTTTTACTGTGCTCTATTAGAGAGCTACTGAGGCTTAAATGTCAAAAAACCTAATAACCTAAAAGCACTGACAGACTGAGTGAAAAAGGATTGCCATTAAATATCTGAATCCTGTCTTTACAAAAACTGCAATTTAAATAGTACTTTGAAGTTGAAGAAGAAAAGGCATGTATGGCATCTAGAAAAATGACGCACTACACAAATCAGACAGTATAACTTGCACAAAAAATGCTATTATGTCCAGAAGTTCTAAAGGTAAGCAGTTATTCTGAGTGCTGCCACTTAAGGACATAGAGAAAAGATCCTGCATGACAAAGTAGGCATTATAATTTCATCTTCTGGATGCACAGAAGGACAGTGAGAAAGAGAGAACATGGTGAAAAAAGCCCATCAGTATACCCCCACCAGGTTATTCTGGTTTAAAACAAATTAAAAATTACTAGTAACTGCTTATATTTATTTTTTACTTATTGGCTTTTGTTTACCAGAAAAGGTTCATTAAGCAGTATCCTTTTTCAGTGGAGATCCGGGGAGAAAAGGTCCATTATATAAACATTGCGGACTACATTTGCATTGTTACATCATTATTACTCGATTTCATTCCTGAGCAACTGTTCCATTATTTAGACATCCTTGACATTTTCTACATCATTTTCAAACAGTTTTGATTAAAAATAACAGTTACATGGTTTGTATATTCTTTTGTTTTTGTTTTAATACAGACAGGTATATGTAGTGCAACATTGTCAATATGCATAGATTGTTACGTTTTATGTAAGAAAACGTGTTACTATAAAGATGTGTTAAAAATCTAGAACATAGGAAGATAAGATAAATAGTCAGAGCAGCCCAAATAAAGGAAGGGGGGGGAGAGGTTCAAGGAAGGTAAAGGAGATGAGATAATAGAGGAGGGTATAGTTGTGATAATAGTACATTAAAGTTTACACAGCAGAGAAGTATGCACTAATTAATACAGCTATATTAGTACCAGTTTAACAAGGGGATGTGCAGGTGCAGAGCCATTTGTTTATCAGGTGTTGCTTCAGTTGGCATTTAAAGTCTTTCAGGGTACAGACTATTCTTAAGTGGAGTGGGATGGTATTCCAGCTATTAGCAATGCAGTGTGAATACAGTGTGTATCCTGCATTGCTGTTCAATTTACCTATGAAGCATAATGGTTTGTGAGTGAAGTGTAGAGGTCTGTTAACAGTGTAAGGCTGAATGATGGAGTGAAGAGATAGGAATCTATCAGGGTTGTGCAGTTGATCAAAGGCTGTAATTAATTGTGACTACAATAGAGAATTATGTAGTATGAGCCAATTTAGTTGTTTTAGAGAGAGGCAGTGATGTGATCATACATACAAATATTTCAAGCATGGGCATTAATTCCCTTCTAGCCTGCCAATTTACCAAAACAGTTGTTCCCATAATAGGTGTCCAGGCTGTTATTAAAAATATATAAACTAGTGCTTGTTTTAGTGTAGTTTGGTAGTCTGTTCCGTGTATCACCTGCTCTCTCAGGGAACCAATCAGTATGTTTCTCATTCCTATAGAATCTTCTACATAGCTTGTCTGATGATTCTCTACTCTTTTTTCTCAAAAATGTTTTTTATTTTTATTTTTAATAATAATAATAACAGTAGTAACATATTTATAATCATAACAGAAAAATAACTATATACAGAGTCCATAACAAAGTTAAATGTATATATACATTCAGGAAATCATTTAAAAATTTTGCAATAATAAGTATAGCTTTTCCCAAGCAATTAACTTGCGTGTTAAGTTTTTCGTTTTAAGCTTTATGCTAGAAATTTCTTTTTCACATAGATCTGTGGCTAAATATATAAATTCATTATTAAAAGAGAGAGGAGAGTTGGTTTTCCAATTTTTTGTTACAACTTTTCTTGCAACTACAAGAATTGACCATAATATATGTACTTGAATTTTGGGTATAACCTCTGGTATTGGTACACTAAACAAAATGAGAGAGTTAGAAATTATACAATTATCATTCCACAAGGCTTTACAAACATTTTCAAATTAATTCCAAAACTAAGATAGCAATCTGCATGTAACAATCATATGATACCAGTCAGCATCTATTGCTTTACATCTCCAACATTTCGTATCATTTTTTTAATACATTTTTGCAATTCTTTGTGGTGTGAAATAACATCTGTGGAGGAATTTCCAAGTATATATCTTCCAGTAGGGAGAGATTGTTGTTTTCCTTATTGATTTTAGGAGAAGCTTTTTATTGTTAGTAGTAAATTCTTCTTTATTTATTTTAGTAGAGTACTCCCAATAAGAGGCATTTATAAAACTAAAATCAAATCTAATAGCTTTATAAACTTCAACATTAGTTCTAGTATTTTAGGTATATTATTTCCACGAGTTTGCAAAGTGAATATAGTTTTGTTATAAATGAATTTGCTACAGGTTTGTGTGTCTATCCAGTTATGATTACGTAAGCCATACCTGGCAATTAAATAGTTAGCTGGATGAATTTTATTAGGGGAAAAATTGATTCCAGTATAATAAATCACTATCTTTAAATTCAAGGATTTTGTTAATATCAAAGGTAATTAAGCACTCATTAGTGTAGGCAACTGGAAAGGCAGATAATAAGTTTTTAACTAACTGGTTGGATTGAGTAAATCTCTTAAAGTTTGTTAGTATTAGGTTAATGAAGGACAAGGATTTTAATTTCTGTTTATTTTGCATATATATTTTTAGTGACCATGTAAAGATATTTCCATGTATTGTAATGAGAGGTTCAATTAGCATTTTGTTATTGGTTAATACAATTTTTTTTCATGTATTAATTTCCAATATGAATTATATGAGAAATTTAAACCATAGAAAAAGTGTGTTAAAGATATCAGCATTTATATAAAAACAAATATTAGGGAAACTAATGCCTCCTTCTTATCAATTTGCAGTGTGTCTTTGCAAAGATATCGTGGGTTTTGGGGGGTGCCAGAGGAATTTTAATAGAATATCATTGATCTTTTTGAAACTTTTTTAGGTGGGGAAATGATCAGAGACTGGCTGATATAAAGGATTTTGGGTAATAATGTCATTTTGACTAACATTAGCCTATCTTCAAAGGTAAAATAAAGTTTGTTCCAGTTATCTATGAGGTTAGTGATTGAGTTTGTTAGGTTACTATAGTTTATAGATAATGTTTTCTTAAGATTTGAATTAATGTAGACACCTAGATATTTAATATGTGTAATATCCCAATTGAAGTGTTTATAATTTCTGATTTTATACTCACGGTGGTGGTGCTGCGGTAGCGTTGTCACCTCACCGTAAGACGCTGTCCAGTTCGATTCTCAGCTAGAGTGTCTTCTGCATGGAGACATGCTTGAATGGGTGTACCTTCATTGAAGGTTGTGCATCAGGCCTGGCAAGCCGGTACGTAAAAATCAACTGCCAATCATTAGCGGACCGGAGTTCCACTGTGGCGACCCCTAACCAGGAAAAGCCGAAAGATACAAACAAACATTTTTATTTATTAAGAGAGTTTGGGTTTTGTTATGATTGACTTTTAATCCTGACAAATTTTCAAATAGGTCTAGAGCTTTAAGTAGGTGGCCCAAAGATGTTTCAATGTCTCTGCTAGTTAGTAATAGATCATCAGCAAATAGTTGAATCTTTGGGGATAGGTCATTATTGTGATCATAACTATTATATGGAGGTTATTTCTAATATAATTAGCCAATGGTTCTATGGCTAATGCAAAAAGTAATGGAGAACGGGGACAGCCTTGTTTTGTGCCTTTTATGAGTTAAAAGGAAGAGGATAGGAAAGAACCTATTTTTACAAAAGAGACAGAGTCTTCACAAAGCTTTGCAATTAGTTTTAGAAAGTCTGGAGAAAAGTTATACTGTTTTAATACTCTAAATAAGTAAGACCAGCTAAGTGAATCAAATGCTTTATCTATATCAAGACTCATTATGGTTAATTCATTTTTATTTTTGTGCAAATGGTACACAGGAGCATGCCAAGGCTGTATAAAGAGCTCCACATAAACAAGTCAGTTAATAAATCCACAAATCCACAAGTTAGAAGCAGTTCAAAATTGTATTTTAATGGATAAAAAATGTTTATTTTTATTTGCTATGTCTATTAGGGATAAAAGTCTTATTATGTTGTCTTGGACTTTTCTATGTTTTATAAAACCTGTCTGGTCTTCTTCAATTAGACTAGGTATAATGGAATTGATTATATTTGCTATTATGCTCATAAAATCTTATAATCTATGTTTAAAAGTGAGATGGGTCTATAAGAAGAACAGGAAGTAGGTTCTTTATTAGGTTTAAGTATAGGTGAGATGAGATAGTACTTCCATGATGGTAGACTAATAAACGTATTATTAATTTCATGAAATGTACTTAATAATATTTTAATATGTTGCCAGAGAAGATTTTATATATTTCGGGAATCAGGCCATCTAAACCTGGTGATTTACTATTTTTTAATTTATTTATTTGATCTTTTAGTTCTTTAAATGTAAAAGGTCTATCAATTTTGGCTATGTTTTCAGGGGATAGGGTCTTTGGGATATTATCTATTAAGAATTTATCTAGAGTTCCATTTTTGCTGATTGATTTAGGGGTATTTAAGTTCTCATAATGTTTCCTGAAACAATATAATATGCTGTTCATATCAGAAGCTTTTATTTTCCTCTTGTTTTCAACATATATAATTTCTTTTATATGATTCCTTTCATTTAAACATTTAGACCTTACAGCAATTTTATGTAAGCTTTTAGGATTGATAGAATATGAATATAGTTTTTTTTTTATAGATTTATAGATATTTTATGCTGCAAAATGTTTTGGTGTTCTTTGTTTAGTTTGTTTATATTATCTAGGGCTTTTTGTTTTTGAATATAAGATTACATTTTAGATTATCTATTTCATTTTGAATATCTTCTTATCTTTTATTTCATTATTTTCTTTTTTGTATATACCAGTTTTTAACCTTCCCATATAACACAACTTTTAGGGTGTCCCATAAAACTGTGTCTGATACCTCTTCATTTTTGTTTATCTCTAGAAATTGATTTATTTCAGTTAGCATTCAATCTTGAAAGTCTTTTATTCTTGTAATATAAGCTGGTATTCTTTGCCAATGATTTACGGTTTCTGTGTGAAAAGTTATATTAAAAGTAATAGTGTTGTGGTCAGACAGGGGGCAGGATATTAAAAGTACATTTTCTATTTTTGATTGTATGGAGTTTGATATTAAAACTTTGTCAATATTAGTTTGTGTCCGAAATCTATATGAGTAGTGGGAAAACTTTAGGGAAGAGGGAAGTTGTACATGATATATATCTTTTTAATTTCTCATATTGATGTAGTTGTGTAAGTGTCTTGCTGTAGGGGAAATTTTAAAGGATTTAGTATTCGTTGTTTCACTAGAAGAAAAGATACAATCAAAGTCTCCTGCAAATATAATTTCTCCTCTAGAGTGTAAGGTTATAGTGTCTAAGTATTTCCTTACCATTTTTGTACCAGATCCGGGAATCCAATAAGAGTTTATAAGTGTATAGTATTTTTTTTTTCAAGTTTAGCTACTGCTAATGATAGCATTCCACCTTTGTCCATGTATGAGTCTATGATTTCTGGGATTATCAGGCTTTTTTTTCCAAAGGATTAACACACCTGTATTTTATATTTTTTATTATAAGCTTATTTAAATCTTGTGATATTAGATGTGTCTCTTGAAGCAATTTTATATCTGCCTTATGTAAGGAGAGATACTTATTAATACTTGCTCTCTTGATATGGTTATTCAGCCCATTTACATTTATTGATAGACATTTATATGTTAACATAATTTAATGTATTGGGTAGTATCAAAACATTTATAATGATCTCCTAAGAGATTTGTAGTATAAGTTGAAATAAAATTTCTTATGGACAGAATTTCTATAACTAATAAAACATTTCTATATTATTTACATTAACAACCTTCTTCATGGAACCTAATGTTCCTGGCTTAATATGTATTACATATAAGCCACAGATCTGCCAACCCATATCTTTTAGGGGTAGATCTCTGCTACTGCATAATTAGCTATTATTTGGAGAAGAAAGAGAGGGATAATGTAGAACCTATGTAATCTAGCAAACTGTTTGAAGCATTTACATATAAGGTAAAATACCCTAGAATTATTGTGCTTAAACATCTTGGAAATAATAATAACAAACTTCTAAAACATGAGTATGTAAAATACAACCTGACTATGAATTGAGGTATGTGTTTCATTGCAATCTAATATTTTAAGAACTTGAATGATGTCTAGTAAAATCACACCTTATAACTGCTTTCCAAAGTTCAGCAAGGTACAGCAAATAACCAAAATCAGTAACTACAGTATATCTACAATAAAAATATAATTGCTTGCATAAGTACTTGTTATTTTATGTCATAGACTACAGCATATTGTATTAACAGTGTGGTACAATGTTCTGTTATGTTTTATAGAAACAGATGTATTGTTTCACTTGTTTATATTTATTATATATTACTTATTGATAGAAATAATAAGGCATACCTTATGGGTAAATATAGCCATGGGAGTATGAAACTTCTTGAAAAAAAGGGGGGAGGGTGGCCAGCATACTATCAATTCAAAGTAGATTTGTGTTTCTATAAATATTTGAATAATCAGTCAAGGCAATATGCTGAAACTAAGGGATGACACTGTTACTGTTAGTCTATTGATGAGTGATGAGAACAAAAGGCAGCAAGAGACAAATATACAGACTGCAGAATCTTGAAATAAAATGGAGTTAAATAGGTCTGTTGTTCTTAAAACCTATGGAGTTAAATAGGTCTGTTGTTCTTAAAAAACAATATATCTCATTTGAAAAAACAATATATCTCATTTGAAAATAGAATCAGCTTACACGTTTTACATTAGACCATGTCATCATAGTTTGTATAATGCAATAAGCTGTCAAACAAGTTTAAAAGTCTATCTTGTTGCAAAGCAGTTCATGTGAGTCTACAACATTGTTAAAGAATTAAACTTCTTCAGCTCATTATAAGAGTTATATGTATCTGTGAAGCAAACATGAATGACCACTATAATTATAAATCTAGAGGTATGAGTCTATTTAAATTATACAGAATCTATGAGACATGAGTGCTTCAGATTTCTTATATGCAGGCAGCAGTGATGAAAGTGTATAATCAGTTATGGTAACAAGTGCGAGAAATAAATCGCTATGTAGTATTGTTTTAATATGCTTTTCATTAAGTTTCAGCCTTTACTTGTTTTGAAGGACCAAAAGAATCACTTACATGTGTTTTCTTTTGTAATATACAGGATCATTTTATGTTATGAGCTACTCTGCTATTTCAGTTGCATTCCGGTTGGTCTGGAGGTTCCGGAAGTTAGAGAAGAGTTCAAGGGTCAATTGCAACTTCCTCCAAGGCGTCGCAGCTGTTCCCATGTGAAAATGAAGCCTTAAATGAAGGTGGATAGCTCAAGCCAGTTTCCAAAAGGTTCCAAGTGAAGATTTAAGGTACAAGGATGGGAATGATTACTTAGGAAATGCTCATGAATGTATTAAACATCTGCATTTAACACAGTTGTTTTTGATGTAAAATGGCAAAATTAGCAACAAAAAACTCCAAATAGTTAAAAGCAACCATACCATAGAAGTTTCAGTTCAAAACAGGTCAACAAAAGCACCCACCATAGCAAACATCCCTAAGCAGAGAATATAAACAGTATCTAGTAAATGGTCAGAACAAGTGTAACAAAAGGCTTTAGACCCTCTCATGAATCCAGAGCAGAAACACGCTGGAGTATAATTTCACAAATATACAAGTAGACATAATAGTCTATGTCAGCAGCATTCATTTATGACGCCCCCTTTACTCTTTAAATATTTAGAGCAAGTAATCAAAATGAAGCTTAGATAATGCAAATTATTAATGTATAGTAACTTGTGTTTTATCAAAATATCCTACAACACTTGTCAAATTTGTTGATTGAGGTTTATGTAACTGTTTGTTGTTGTTATATTATAAAATTATTAATGACAAGTAAAGAATAAGGAACAAAGTTTTTACCTTATTTATCATTTTAGATGTTTTTATGAAATCAAAGAGTATCTATTTAGTGAAATTAAGAGAAAAATCAAGTAAATTTATTTATTTGTCTCTGGATTTCTTTTTCTCTTTAACAGATCAGTCAGGTTTTGCTGCTTGTCTTTTTAATGTAGAGGTAGTATCCATTTGTTCTTCTGTATTTATCAGTTTTTTCTTCTTTATAAAGGTATTTAGCTTATTCAAGAGTTTCAAAAGTTATTTTTCTCTCTTGCAGGCAGAGTCTTATTTTGGCAGGATATGTCAGATGTGCCTTGATATCAGCTTGTTTTAGTGTTTTAATAAGGGGAATGAAAGTTTTCCTTTTTGCAAGAACAGCAGTGGAGTAGTCATTATCAAATCTGACTATCTGGTCATTTATTTTCAAGGAAGAGAGAGCCCAAGCAGATTTTAAAATAAGATTGTTGTCCACGCTAGATATAAGTTCTACAATGATAGATCTTGGATATATATTCTTACTGTTGGATGGGGCTGTGGATAGTGATATGTGGGCTCTCTTGAAGCCAAATGAGAGAGCCTCTGGTAAATTTAAAGTTTTGGGAAGCCATGCTGTTAAAAAATGTACTGCAATATCTCCTTCCATTCCTTTTGGTATACCATAGATCCTGATATTATTTCTTCTGGACCAATTTTCTAAATCATCCACTTTATTAATAAATTGTTGTTTTGTTGTAGAAGATGTTCAATGTTTTTCTCTCCCTCTATCAGTCTACAGTTGATATCTGAGACTGATTCATCTAGTGCTGATAACTGGATTTTTTGCTTTTTTAACATATCACTCAATATTTCAATTTGCTTATTTGAATCTTCCTTAATTTTGTCCATTTTTGTATCTAGTTTGTCCATTTTTGTTATTAGGTCTTGAATATTTGTAAGAATTGAGTGTATCTCCTTCTTCATAGAGTTGCCCTGCTGTGTAGATTTGAGAAGGCTCATCTTTTTTCAGATGTAGTTCTCCCTTTCTTTTTCTTGTTAATTATGACAGGAAAATATAAACTTTATATATTGAAAAATACACCAAAAGAAAGCTTTCGAGTTCCAGTTTATAAATCAGTTACTTTGAAGTTATCTTTGGTGATTTTTGAAAATAACTCCTGCCAGAATAATTACAGAACTGCAGAGCAGAGAAATTATGCTGTGTTCAGGCTTCCATCCAAGCCACGCCCCAATTCTGTATTACTTTTTGATAACCCCAAACATTCCCAGAGATAGTTGTCTCTAAATGCCCTATATACCTGAATAAGATCTCCATTTAAATATCTGTAAGACACACTGTACAAGTCCAGATATTTTAGTCTTTCATAATAGCTTAAAATTTCACATATGTGAGTGCCCTCAGTGTATTTCTGCTTTACTCTTTCCAGTTTACTCATGCTTGTTTTTGTATAAGGTTTCCATATTGTTATTCCATACTCAAGTTAGAGCCTAATGTAGTTAACAAACAATGACTTCATCATTTCTGATTTCCTAAATTTTATAAATCTTTTTTATACAACATATAGTTTTATAACTATCATTAACCAATTGGTTGATATGATTAGAAAATCTCAAAGCTAAATCTACCCATATACCGAGCTCCTTAAATGAATGTACAATTTCAATCACTGTGGCTGTATTAAATATTCACCTTTCAATTTATGTCTCCCAAATCTCATATGCTTAGTTTTGATGTATTTATCAGCATATTATTACCCTGTGCCCAAATGGTCAATTTAGTCTAGTTCTTTTGCAGGCATGCCCTATTTGTAACATGTGTAATCAGTTTACCCAGTTTCAGGTCATCTGCATACAGCACTGCAAAACACTTCAGATGAAAAAGATAGGTCTGAAATATACAATCTAAACAAGTAAGGGCCTAGGACAGAGCCCTGTGGGACACACTAACTGTAACCAAGAATTTCACCTGTCCATGTCCTATTTAAAGTCATGCAGCTATCAATATTATCAAGAGTAAATCAATACCTAGCTGTTGTAATTTATTAATCAGTGTTTTATTTATGATCTTGTGAAATGCTGAACTTAAATCTATATAAATTATATCACAGCACAATGTTTCATACATAGGTTATATTGTTATACAGCATCATGTTACAGATGGTAATAGATTTATTTTCAACAAATGCATGCTGACTTCTGGTTTCAAGTCGCAACCTTTCCAGTTCTGACAATAACTTAGCCAGTATCACCTTCTTCATTATTTTTCCACAACATGAGAGTAGACTTACAGGTCTAGATAACTCTGGGTTTGTCCTACTTCCCTTTCCATTAAAGACAGGTTTAATAAGCCCATGTCTCCAATCTTGGGGAATCTCCACATATTTATAAGGCATAGTAAATAATAGATATAATGGTGTCTCCCTTTTCTAATTTCTCCAAATCTTTTGGGTTTCTAATACCATGAAGGGAATGGACCCCATTCCTAAGTCAAAGTATGAATGGTGCTGTAAGTTCTTGCTGAAGTGCTGTCAGGTCATTATTAGTTATTCTGTCTCCTCCCAGAGCTTTGTTTAAATCCAGCTTGCATAGTTCTTTTTCAATATAATCTGGATATCACTAGAACAACTTATCACCCCTTTTGTAGAGCCAAACTGTTTTGCATAATATTTTGTAAATATATTTATAATCTGTTGTGTCTAAGGATATATTTTAGAATCTACACACAGTTTATCAATTTGTGGGTCTTTACTCCTACATCCTATGTATCTATAAAATGGTTTCCTATTATGCTCAATATTTGCATATACATTTTCTTCAAATTTTTCTTGATCTTGTCTTACACTACACTTAATTTATTAGTCCAGCTTGTTTATTTTGGTTTTCAAATTTGAAGTATGACCTCTTTTCCATTTCTTATACTTTTTGTCTCTCACCTTAATCAGGTATCTTGTTCTTAGGGAAATATACCCTCCTGATGTATGCCTAGATCCTGATGTTAAACATTTTTGTATTGTTTGCACTCAAACAATTTCTCTTTCAAAACTTTCCACATTCCTTCTGCAATTTTTTTCCACTGAACGCATCACTCCAGTTAGTTTTGCATAGTGACTGTTTTGTTTCCATATAATCTGTAATTAATCGTTTGTGCATTGGTTTAGATTTCAGTTTAGCATAATTATCTAGCAACAAATTAACCTTAATAACCCCATGATCACTGCACACCAATCATTGTTATTCTTCCCTCTTGTTTCATGTTAGAAATATATGAATTCCTCTAGATCCACAGCACTTGACTTTGGTGGTCTATATACTCCAACAATTGTTATGTTCCAGGGTTGTCTTTATTGTCACAGTTACACTATATAAAGTATTGGTGTTATTGTTGAACATGTAATAATGACAGGTCTCATAACTATCTTTAATCCCATATCATAACATCTCCACCTGAGTTTTTGTTACAATGTGTTACAGTAAAAACATTTATACACTGACAGAACTGGTTTACAGTCATTGTTTTTAACCATGTTTCACAAACAATAACAACATCAATCTTGTGGGAATGTAGCAAATTTTCTAATAATAAAACTTTTTTATTAATGCTCCTAACATTAACTACCAATAGAGTTGCATTAAATGTTGCTGTCTGTGAACTGTTAAATTTTCATCCTAGCAAAAATCTTGCTTTGTGCTCATCAAATATTGCAAAATAACTGCTGCAAAAATTTTCTTCTCTGATCTTGACAAATGCATACCATCCTGTCTGAACACATGTGCCCAAAATTAGAGTCAGATGCTCTACACATTTCCATTTTTTAAAATTGGACATTTTTTATGTAGGTATTTCCCCCAAAAATCTTTTCATCTGTGGTGACCTGACTCTCCTTTCTATATGTAATTTGTGAAAAATGCATCCTAACCCAGTACAAGCTATACTATCTAAGAGGGCTGAAGTTCCCTACTAACATTTAGAGAGTCCTTGAGGATGAGATCATTTGTACTGGCATGAATAAAAACAGATCCATACTTCCTTACATTAAGCTGTTCTGAGGCTTGTCTAACAGCCTCTATTTTTGCTCCTGGCAAGCATAACACAATTTGATATTCATTATTTTCTCTGCAAATATAACTATCAGTTCCTCTAATAATTGAATCTCCAATTACAAGAATATCTTTTCTGACCAGATCTGAAGAAGCTTCAACTTTTAAATCAGTAATATCTGCTC
Source organism: Protopterus annectens (assembly GCF_019279795.1). Lineage (NCBI taxonomy): Eukaryota > Metazoa > Chordata > Ceratodontiformes > Protopteridae > Protopterus > Protopterus annectens. The sequence goes on along the minus strand of NC_056748.1, from coordinate 925,540,885 downwards.
TACCAATTGTTACATGAGATTGATCTTTATCACCATTAGTCTTATCAGTCCCACTGTTTTCATTCCGTACTACATTTCAAAGCATACAGTTCTCATCCAGCTGGATTTGTATATCCATACCTTGAGACATGTTGTCAGCATCTATATTTTTCCTCTTTTTTTTTTATAGTAATGTTTTTCAGTCCTTCCACATTCAGTTTTGGTTTCTTCCTTTTCACTTGCCATTTGCCTCTTTTTTCTACCTTCTCTTTTGAAAACATGCTGCCTTTTTCTGTAGACTGAAGGTTTTCTGATAGAAAAATGTTCTTTGCAAACAATAGACACATCCTTTCCTAAATGTGTTCTATTTGATTTTTGTCTCACCAGTCCATTCATTATTATATTTAACAAAAGTTCTCCAAGCTGTGGCAATTACACAAGTGCAATCATCAGCAGTAAGTCTAGATTTACTACTAGTAATGGTAAATAAATCATTCAACTTTTGACATGAGGAACACAGATCACCAGTGTTATCAGGTGTTACCTTTAAATATACATAGCGCTTATTACACTGTACAAGATATATTGTTGGTTGGTTGTGAATCTGGCTATTTTATTGTAGCATTGTTCTAATTTGGCTAATAGAGTGGAGGTGAGATCGGTTAGGATATGACAGGCATATAATAAGCTGGGGAATACAAATTAATTGGCTTTATTTTGTCTAGTCAGTGAGGTAGTGTTTTACTCGACCAAGGCACACTAGCTTTAGGTGTGTCTTCTTTATGGCTTGCTGAAGGTAAAGATCAAATTTCAGGTGGTCATCTATAATCACATCTATTGGTTTGGTGTAGGATACAAGTTCTATATTGGTCTTGTTGAATTACAGTATAAGGTAGTTTTTTGGGAGGAGACAGAATTGGGTGTAAATAGTAGTAGTTTTTTTTTGGGGGGGGATGCAGGTGGAGTTGTGCACTATCGAGCCAAGCTTCTATGAAGGAGAAGGATTTTTGGGTGAGTGCCTGAAGCATGGGTGGTGTCCTAACAGTGCATATTAGAGCAGAGTCACTGGCGTATTGTAATATGGTGACCTCTTTGGCTGCTATGCTTAGGTTGTTGATAAATAAGTTAAACAGTAGTGACCCTAGGATGGAGCCTTGTTGAACGCTGTTAGATATAGAAAGGAAAAAGGAGAAATCATCTCACCATTGCACTGCTTTGGATCTATTAGTGAGGTAATTAAGACAACAGTTAAGTGTTAAGGGTTATAACCCATAGCAGGGAGTTTAGTTAAGAAAAATGCCTTGGATACATCCAGAAATAGGGCTGAGGTTAGAAGACCTGAATTTCTATTGAGATTTATTAGGTCTGTGAACCTTAGAAGGGCGGTGGTTGTACTGTGACTGGGTCTGAAATCATGCTGTCAGGGACAGAAATTATGAAAGGTAATGTATGCAGTAAGTTGACAGTGAATGCATCTTTCCAAGATTTTGAATAAGTGTAAAAGAATGGCAGTTGGTCTGTAGTTTGAGAGCTTAGTTGGTGAGTCACTTTTATGGAGAGATGTTACATAGGATTTTTTTTCAGTAAGGAGGAGACATATTTTTCTTGTCTAGACTAGTTTATTAGAATCAAGACGGGATACACAAGTCTATCTGCAGCGAGTTTGAGGTATTTAGATGGAAGTTTTTCGAGGTAGTTGTTGCCATAAGGGTGCGTAGGTATTTTTTTAATTATGGATGTTGGCACTGGAGTGAGTATGAAGATCTGTTGTCCAAAGACTGGGATGGGATGGCTGGATTTGTAGTAGTTTTATTTTGCAGAAGGAGTTTGCTGTATTTATAAAATGTGAGTTAAACTGTGAAGCAATAATTTGGGAGTTATTGGTTTGAGATGGGTTGATTTTCCAGGAATGAACAATGTATTTTTGGATTTTCAGAAAATTTTTGGATTGTTTGATGATGAATTTTGGGTGTTGCTATAATAAACTTCTTTGTCCTGTTATATGTCTGTATTATTGTGGGAATGTCTGAGACTTGGTTTGTAGCTATGGCTTCCAGGCTTTATCTCAAAACATAATGAGTTGATCTGTATTTTTTTTTTTTAGTTAACCAGTGGGTTGGTTTTGTTTTTAACTCTTTTGATTCTTAATGGTGCTTCCTCTGTCAGGATATTTAGAAATGTTGTATTAAATATGTCTGCTGCTTCATGAAGGGGAAGAGTTTTAAGTGGAGCCCAGTTCAGCTGGAACAGGCTGAAAGTACAACTTTCTTTAATGAAGTTTCTGAGGTTCTTGACTATATTATAGGGATGATCATTGTGGGGCTGATTGGGGTACCAGTTTAGAATCCAGTCTAGGATGGATTCTTTAGATATGGCCTTGTTAATTGTACTTGGAGTCTCGATCAAGTGAGTGAAGCAATATAGCTGAATTGAATTTGTTGGGTTTTCTAGGACTATCTTTTTCCAGTTTATGTTAACATCTCCTAGCTAGATGGTTTAGAGTCTTGCATTGGCCAAGATCCAGGAGAGGATCTCTTCCAGAATAAAAATGTTGTTACCTGGTGGTATGTACAGGTATATGATGGCTACTGATTTGTGAGTATTCAGTTTGTGGTGTGAGATGAGAAATAATGCTGCAGTGACATTTGTATTGCACAGAACATCAAGATAAGATAACAAATATATATATATATATATATATATATATATATATATATATATATATATATATAAATATACACACACACACACACACACACACACACACACACACACACACGCACACACACACACACACACATGGAAACACTATATAATCTTGAAATACTGAAATGTTGAATTTCAGTATCTCGAGACTATAAAGTCAAAATTTGAAAATTGCGAAAGTGCATAATTGTGAATCTGAATATCTCGAATTCGCAATTATGGCTTTATGCTACGTAATGTCCAGGATTGTATGTGGATGGTGTGTGGTGCCGTGTGTAGATTTACATGTTATGTCAGTTAAGTGAGTGAGTGTTTTGAAAGGGTTTTGGGTGGGAGTTTGAGTGTATGTGAGTGTGCTGATATGTGTGAAGCGTGTGTGAGGGACTGTAGAATGTGCGTGCGTGTGTGTGTGTGTGTGTGTGTGTGTGTGTGTGTGTGTGTGTGTGTGTGTGTGTGTGTTTGTTTACTGTTTGTGCAATCTAGGAGTTAGTGTATATATAAGTAGGGGGTGTGGGGGGCACAGCCCCCCCACATGGGGGTGCAGGGGGGCTTGCCCCCCACTTATTTGTGTTGTAGGTTTGTGGATGTTTATTGTTTTGTTTGTTTATGTTGTGGTGTGGGTGTTGTGGTATATGTGTGGTCTAGTGTGTGCTGTGTTTTAGGTGTTTTGAATTTTGCAGTTTTGGGCTTCGCGGTTTTGCTGTTTCGGTCTTGTGTGGATTCGATTTCATGGTCTCGAAAAACTGAAATTCGAGATTTCAGTATTTCGAGATTATGTAGTGAATCCATATATATATATATATATATATATATAGGTTTCTTACCATAATGGTCCTTTAATAAAATATTTAGCAAATAATAACAGCAGTATTACCATTGTACATCACAAGTCTGTGACATTGTAGTAAAATATGGTGAACGCCACAGATCAGGGATGAACAGAAAGTATTAATCCATAAAGCATAGAATGGGAAGAATATAGAGAAACACACACAAATGAAATACAGAGAACATCATCAGCTTTAGTGCAGATCTAGTGTTGTTGGAGCAGAATGTCCCAGCTTATTTTAGAAGCCTTGTCAAAAGCATGACTATTTCATCCTGGACTTCTAGGGTAAGATGCAGTAGATAGTTCCACATTGGTAAGTACGATTCACATAATTTCCTGTCGAATAGTGTATGTCTCTCTTACACATATCAAGAGTGCTGATAGATATCAATCAACTTATGGCACTAACACTGAGGCACTGCATCCGGGGTGTTGGGAGAGAGCTGGGATAGATGCCAGCTCCCCCACTGGGTGGGGGAGGAAGGCTGTCTAGGCTTTGCTCCAAAGTAGCTTTAAGGGCTGGGTGAGTTCCTTGCTGCAGGCAGTATACAGCTTTGCTTAGAGGCTGTGCATGCACCTCCCTTAGGCAGCTACAGAGCTCACATGGCTGCTATGAGGTGGGCAGGGGTTAGCCCATACTCCAGATCAGCCGTATGATGTGATAACAGTGTCCTCAGTCTCCTCACTAACCCCAGACATGGGTCGTGTTGAGGCTAAAGGAGTCTAAGGCAACATCAGCAGATTCAGTGAATGAGTAGAGGAGCAGGTGGCAGCTGATGGTCAGATATGGGGAGGGGAAAGGAAAAAAGTGAGATCTGATAGATACTCCTTGTAGCAAAAGCTGAATAAATTGAATTAAGCACACAGCGTTCGCCCACCCTCGCTACATCACATTGGGCATATTAGCTGGCAGCCCCTCTAGTGAATCTGTTAGTGACATATTCTGTTCATGAGATCTGCTAGATACTACTTGTAGCAAAGGCTGAATAAATTGAATTACGCACACAGCATTCGCCCACCCTTGCTACATCACATTGGGCATATTAGCTGGCAGCCCCTCTAGTGAATCTGTTAGTGATATATTCTGTTCATGAGATCTGATAGATACTACTTGTAGCAAAAGCTGAATAAATTGAATTACGCACACAGCATTCGCCCACCCTCGCTACATCACATTGGGCATATTAGCTGGCAGCCCTTCCAGTGAATCTGTTAGTGACATATTCTGTAACCAAGTGAACTCAGCTTTTAAAACAGTCGCTTGGTTTGCTATCAGGGATGAATAACTATGCTATGCAGCACAACTGCTGAGTAGGTATAGGCCTAGTATTTTGCTTATTTTTTTGTTGTTGTTTACATTTAATAACCAGGAAAATCTCACAGGACAGTGGCTATATTAAGTGGAGGTCTATAGAGAAAAGCTCTGTGTGATACAAAAGGACACATCATACTTACTGGTACCAACAAATAAATTATCACAGTACTGACAGTGATTTGGAATAAAAGGTAAACAGAATGTTATGAAAAGTATACAGAATATTAAAATAATAGAGCATAATGAGCGCAATGATAAGACAATGTTACCAAGTGATTAAGAAATATAGGGGATAAATAAAGCATACTTAAAATATTGATTACAAATGGGAAAGACATGGATACCATTAAACAGTATTAATTACATTTGCTGGCAATGTTATAGGGTATGCATTAAATAAAGGGCAAGGCTGTATTCACCTGCCCCCCCTCCCAGGCCAGCAGGCAAGGACATGTAATTGCAAAAACATTTTGGGATTATACAGGTGTTTCGCAATTATCACAGATAGTAAATTTACTTATATTCATGAAGTGATAATTTCACTTTAATGCCTAATTTGTGGTATGTTGCAAAAACTGAGATGTGTTATGGTGCTGGACCTTCCAAACCAGACCTTACTGACGCATCAGAATTTCACCAACTTTTTTTTTTTTTGCATCTAAGGCTAATGAATTAAGTATACCAAGAAAAGTTTTACTAAAGTAGACCATGGTGTCATCTAGGTGGAAATTTTAAATGCAGCTCAATCAGTGAATTTCAGAAAATGGAAGATTTTAAAGTTCTTTGCATTTCTTATAAGACTAAAACACAGATGCTTTTGTACGGTTCCCTATGGCAAAGAAGGTACAAAGTCCAGCACTGCTCCTCCATGAAGAGCGGTATCTGGATTAGTGGATATTATACAGCCTAAAATACTATACTTGTCAGAGCCCTTGTTTATTCTCCCTTTCAGTTGTATCTGTTGAGTAAAGCTACACAAACTGAGAGTGGGATGGGACTGCTGGCCATTAGCTATAGTCAAGTCAGTAATAAAGTCCCCTAGTGTTATTTTCTATTTGTTTATGTTGGAGATGATCCAGGATGAGATGTCTTCATTTGAGGACTTTGGAGAACCCAAAAAGTGTATGCAACCGAAAGTGATTAATATGTTTCCCTTAATAGTAATGGTGACTAGAACAGCATCAGCTTTAGTAAATGCCGGAAACCTGATTTAATCCAAAGAGTATGCTATAAAGTTTTTGGATACTCCATATTTGCCCTTGTAGTTATGATCATCACAATACAGGATGCCATGAAGCTAGGTTCCATAACTGAAATGAGTGGCCTGTACTACATGTTGCATACTCCAAGAATGTCAGTAATATAGATGTTATATCCAGCTAAGATGTCTGGTACCTTTATTGCAGAAACTGCACGCATTCAAAAAATACATTTTTAGGCCAGTTGAAGATTTCCATAAAAGAAGATTAGGGTCATTTAGAGTGATGTTTCTGAGCTGAGGGCCAGATAAGAACAGACATCACTTCAGAAAAAAGACAGATTGTGTTATAGATACTTCCATACTGCATACATCTGTGCTAGGTATTGGATGCTCTACTTTGTTTTTAAGGAATTTAGATATTTGCAGCACAACATGTAAGAATTAAAGGGTTCCCTGTGTAATTTCAAAATACTGACATCTTGAATGTCAGTATGTCGAAATTATAATAGTGAAGCCTTGAAATTCCAAAACACTAGAAGTGCGAAATTCAAAATCCCGAAATATGGAGATTTTGAATTAACGCTTCTGGTGTTGTGGTGTGTGAATGGTAAGGTGTTAGTTTGGGTATGTATGTGTGTGTATGTGTATTGGTTAGGGGTTATAGTGTATGTAAGTGTCTGTTGTGATTGTGATGTGTGTGTGATTGTGATGTGTGTGTGTGTGTGTGTGTGTGTGTGTGTGTGTGTGTGTGTGAGGGACTGGAAATTTGTGGGTGTGAGTTAGTTTTGTGTGTCTGATCGTGCAATCTTGGACTCAGTGCTTCTGGTGTTGTGGTTTGTGAATGGTAAGGTGTTAGTATCTCGGAGTTAGTATATATAAGTAGGGGGCGCAGCTTATCTGTAGTGTAGGATTTTATATTTGTGTTGGGGGAGAATTGTGTGTATGTGTTTGTGTGTGCTGTATGTGTAGTGTACTGTCGGTTTTTAGAACTTCACGGTTGTGGGGTGTTTGGGATTTGCAGGTTTCGGCTATGTAATTTAGAAATACTGAAATTCGGGATTTTAGTATTTCGGGATTACATAATGAATCTGAATTAAAGGTAGAGGTTACAGGCATGGGATAATTCTGTGTACATTTAGATTTAAGGGTCTGGATGCATATAAACAGAGTATCTATGCTGCTACAGTGAAAATAAGACAAAGGGGACATATAGTGAGTGCACCAAGAAAAGACAAAAAGGGGTATATAAAAGGAAATGCAAAATGGTTGCTGTATTGGAATGTGGAACAGATCTAGGAAGTGACATTCTTGGGTGAAACAGGATGAGGCTGAAGTGTGACTACTGGGGATATATAAGTCACCCAGCAGAGGGAAAGTTGGTGGCTGGGGTAGAAAGGAGGAACGAACCATTTATGCCTCTGCATGCAGAACTATACCCCCATCCCAGAAAGATTAGTTTCTGCAGTGATTTTTTTATTTTTTTGTAAATATCATGCTGCATAATATTATTGGTTTCACAGCCCTGGTTCTTCCAAAGTTAAAGCCATTATCTGAATGTCATTATTGCCATTATGAATTCAAGTAGAACTATATGCCTGATTTACACTGACCTATAAAAATGCCACTCAGATGTGATGATTATTCCCAAAAAAATGACCAGAAGTGGATCCCACAGTTCTTTGTTTACACCTTTATCTAAAATGCAGCACCTCATCAGTGTAGGTTGTACTTATGGTATGCTACGAATCATTTATTTTTTTATCACAAGTAGACAACATGTGCCAAGAATTGTAACAAACTGATCCTTTGACTCCTGAAACAAGTGATTATAAACGATCTCCATACGCTCATGTCAGTCACCTTACCTATGCTTCAAGGTTGTTTTTAAAAACATGACATTATTCAGATTCTCCAAAACAGAAATTTTATAAAGGTGTAATGGCTACTAATATCAAAAGAAGCAAGAACATTAAATAAACATTGGATTCATCCTAGATCAGGGCCTCACAGGATGATTTATTCTGCACAGGCACTACAAATGAGAAACTGGCACAGAATTTACAGGCAGGATGTCATGTTGCCAGTTAGCTTGACACATAAAACATAGCAAAGGGTTGATCCTAATGCTTCAGCAAACGCTGTACTTTTGACTGCCGGCTGTTGAAGTTGTGTAAGAGCAGTGCTTTGATTCTTAATTGTTAACTCAGCGGTCAATATTTATTGCCTGAAAGGTTTATGTATTAACAGACTGTGTAGAAAGGAGAAAGTTTAATCCTACACTTGATCACAGCCTGTTGTGGCTGAGATATGTGAATTGTAATTTTCTGCTATGACCCTCATAAAAAATCCTCTTATCCTTCTCTCATTCTTCTTTGTCATTGTGTTCAAGGGTCAGTGTACTACCCCACCTTTATGTAATGCCAGAAGTAAAGCAAACTACTCTGTAACTTTTTTTGGAGAATGGAATGCAATCAACTTTCCGAAGCAGTATCCAACTTTCAGGCCACCTGCTCAGTGGTCCCATCTTTTTGGTAAGTAGATAGAGTTACTAATTTATAAAACCTGTTTATTTAGAGTCACTTGTCATATAGTCTTTATCTTTATTGCATCTAATATGCTAACATGTTACAGTGATGAACCAGTTGATTCCCTATGCACTGAGCTGTATGCTTGCTGAAGTCAGATGAAAAAAAAAACAGCCATTTGTCAAAGATAAAAGGAACTTGCAGTTCAGGTTGTAGCTAGTCTTTAAAAATGGTTACAGTGTAATAAATTACAGAGATATATTAAGACATCCCCTTCAGAAGATCGACTTTTCAGAAAGTCAAACTTCATATAGTCCAGACCATATGACTGACTTTCCAAAAAGTCAAAGCTTTTGTATGGAGATGACAGTATAGTGAAGATTGGGGAATTTACTTTTATCCCCATTCTTGCATGATCTTGGAGTTGATATATATAATATGCAGCAAGTGTGGGGGTGCAGGGGGCTTGCCCCCCTGGAAAAACATAGATTTTTGTTGTTTTGTCTCATTCGACTTTTCGAAAAGTCGATCATATCGTCTCAGCCATGTGAAATTCAACTTTCTGAAAGTCGGTCTTCTAGCACAGATGCTTCTGATAACATAGATTATTGTTTGAACAAACGTCAGTATACTGTCAATTTTTGAAGCTTTAAAAGCTGTGAAATGACACATTTGATACTATAAAAACAACTGCCTTCTGCAATTCTGAAATACCACATGAGGTGTTAGAGGTTATTTTAGTCTGCATATGACTAACAGCATCTATTAAACTTATTAAGTGGATTTTCTAAATTGTTGTCTGGCAGCTAACCGGTCATAATACCGATGATTTCCTAAGCAGCAAGAATATATTCAACAGAAAGAACACTGCATCATAAATTTGGCATTTATCAGTAAGTGTATCCAGACTTCTGAGCATGCCAGGGCCCACCTCATGAACTGTTATTATCTGTTATTTTGTGTGCTCTTTCTGACATGTGATCCCTACCCCCATTGAATGATATCACTATTTGGAGAGTGTAAAAATCATTTTTCTGCTGTATCTAAAAATTTCCACTTAGGGTATTCATTTAAATAGTTTGTATAAATGACTGTGCTGTAAGTTATCTATCAAAATGTTAAATATTCTAAAAAAGTGATCAAAGAAAAAACTGCCAAATTAAGTGCAGGCTCTTAACTACCGTAACTTCAGCATTTTTTCTCAGGCATTTTGTGTAGTCATTTTAGAGGCCTGCCACAGGATACATACCATGATTCTGCTTATTATTTGCCTCAAAGCAGTATTTTTCAGTTGCCACCAATTAATTTAACACACAGAACTTCTAGAGTTACTAGGGATATTACAGTGGTGAACTAATCATCCCATTGTCCTTATAGTGTTGTTGGTACATGATGGGGACGTACAGATTGTGCACAGAATTTTACTTATTAAAACTGTACTTGTAGTTCTCTGGGATGGATGTTTTTCTTCTCTTGGAAGCATGCACTGCCAGACTGGTCACTCAGCAATGACACAGCATGGGGTGGGCTGAAGATATAGGTTTGAGCACCAGGACCATGACCAGCTGGTTGGCAAGGATCCAGAAAAGCATGCCAGCTACAACAAAATATTAAACAAATTGCTCATGTAAAGAACACTGCAAATACAGCATGCAAAACCTATAGTCAGACGCTAAATGGGAACAATAAATAGATTGCTCCTTTTTATGCAGCATTCTGATCATACAAGTGATAGACTGTCTGAGTCTGACTCCTAAATTGGCTACACCCAATACATTTTTTTTTCTGTTGGATATCACAGTCTGTGCATGCTGGCTCAGCAGTTTATTTTTCCTGCAAGCTGCTCTATAGAACTGCTTACAGTTTCTTGCATTGTAATATAGACTAATGTGGCAGTAAGAACAATCATCTTATAGACAGCTGTACATTAAACACATTTTCTCAATGTAGGATTTTTTTTATTCCTCTAAAATGATGTTTGCATTGGCACATAAAAATAAAGAATGATTTAGTATTGTTTTCCTTTCTGTGGCATTTTTATGCTTGTCAGCTTCTTCAGTGTTAGGTTGGCATGAGTTTGCATTACTTTCTCTAAAAATTTATTTCACTGGCTCTCAGAGCTTACTTGTCTTTATATTTTACATTTCTGGCCTCAGAAAAGTTCAGAAAAAGCAAGATATATGTATCCCTTTCATTTTTCCATCTCTCTAGAGCCATAAAATACAATGAGTCCCTGTGGATGCAGGCTGTTTAGGTATTTGCTCCATCAAGTAGCACAGAATGACCATCAGTCATACCTGAATGGGCAGCTAAGTCTAGAAAAATAGGAGACATATGGCTTCAAAGTGAATTAAGGATGACATACATCAATGAAATAAATCCTTACCAACGTAACTAAGCTGTGTTCTATAGCAGAAACAGAAATGATCCAGGTCAGATTGTTTAGACATGCATGCAAAATGTAGAACAATATCAATCACCCTCTTATCTTGATGTTCTCTGTAATACTGATGTCCCTTCATTGCTTTAAATAGTTTGCATTTTTCTATCTGTTCTACCTCAAGTGGTCTAATGGAAATTGCCATACTGAAATGGATTTATTTCCTAGATAGGATTTCATTATTCCACATTACACTCTTTGTAAGATTACATCAGAGAGACAAAATATCTTCTGCAGGTTTGCTTCTCCTTTTACTAACAACGTAAGTAACCACTGTATCATGTATTCTGTTTCAATGACTTAATTTGATTTTGTTTGTGGCCATCTCCTTAAACATCTTTTCAGGTACATTTGAATACAAATATTAGATAACTGCTAACTTGGTTGCTTTGGGTCAGTCTAAGAACTGCAGTTCTGACCACCATTCTAGCTGAGGTATAACACTGGTCATATGATTTGACTAACGAATCACACTTAAAAAAACTGACTTCACAAATGCTGCCTAGTTTTTTAGACATGCTGTTGGTTCTACACTTACAATCAATGATTACATTACTTTGTTTTATTAAGACTGTTAAGTGTCTTAACTCACTCAAGCCTATAATGCCATTTTTGTATAATTCAAATTCACACCCATAACTCCTTATGGCATCTAGACCATTTTTGGGCCTGACTTCTTTAACTAAGTGATTTACTAGCTAATAAAAAGGCAGTATTAGAAAGTTCAAATAATTCTTAATAAAATGAAACTAAGATTGTTAATCTAGGATGTTCTGCAGTAGAGAAATTAATTTGCCACTTATTCATATTTTCATGTTTATCTTCATATTTTCATAGCTGAGAACACTGCATGTTATTGAGGGGTATGGTATGCCATGGTGTAAACAGGAACATGCATTGTCAATCCATTTATATCACATTATACCCAAGATATTGCTAGTTGTTTGAAAGTACTTATTAAAGTAAACATAATTTCCATATATACTTAATATTTCAAAAAAATAGGTGACTTATAAACTGTTGCAAGAAGAACGTTGCCTTTGGTATTTGCACTGTACGTTGTACAACTTTAGAGATATTCAGTGTTATTTATATGGCTAATTATACAATTATGCATATGTTTCATATTTATGCAAATATCTCAGTAAACATGCACTCATAGAGGAACTTCTTGTTGTCATGTGAAAGCTTATGTCTGGTCTGGTTGACAAAAATGCTCTAACAATATATGTCCAGGTAGTACAGTTTCCAAGATGTGATGATTTGTTTGTGAAAGTTTAATAAAAAATATAATTTGGGGTTTGTGTGCATTAAGGAGAAGGGCAACACTAGCACCACATTACCAGACTCACGTAGACCAGCCATAGCTGCACCAGAAAACAACTCTCAGAAACACGCAAAAACATACTCGGAGGCTCTAAATAAGAACCTGCCTAAACAACAGGGACCTCCTAAGCATACACCCAAGCAACCCAGAAACCAAGTAACACATACGTCACAACATCAGTGTGCCAAGCAAAAACAGCCCATAAGGCTAAATAACAAACCTAACACACTAGTAATCAGTGATTCTATCATCAGGCACACAGACGTCCCACTCACTAGACTGAACAAGGAGAAGGTTACCGTAAGCTGCCTGTTGGGTGCCAGAATCCACCACATAACACATGCACTTTGGTCACTCCACACCAAGTACAAATATGACTCTGTCATTGTACATGTTGGTGTAAATGACCTGAGACGTACCTCCCTGGACTACATGAAAAGAGACATGGAGGAGCTCTCTGACCATGTAGACCGGGCTGGTATGACTCTGACTCTGAGTAGCATCCTGCCCTCACCCAAAATGATGCCAGCATACGAAGAAAAAATGATCAGTTTCAACAATTGGCTAAACTACTGGTGTCATTCAAAGGGGATCCAGTACTTGTCAGCCTGGGATGACATGCGTGACAAGCCACGTTGCTTCGCCAGAGACGGCTTGCATGAGTTGCCCCTGGGCTTTCGAATACTGGCCAAGACTCTTGCCGCCCCAATACTGCCTTTTTTAGGCAAGGCTCAAAAGACAAACCCACCTCCATAAACAACAATAATAAACAAAAACTGAGGGTAATGCTTCTCAATGCCAGAAGTCTAAACCTCAAAATGCACGCACTCAAGGCTCTCCTTAGTATGGAAGAAATTGACATATGTGCAGTGACAGAAACCTGGTTCAAGACTCCAGAGAGCACCCCAGCACTACCAGGCTATAACTCCTACCATACCTTTAGGTTCCAAAACCAGGACCGGAACAAAAAAGGAGGGGGTGTGTCCATATTCATCAAGAACACCCACACCTCCAGGTTAGTAGCACAGCACGCAGAATCTGAGACCATCCAAGTGCAATTGACAGCAGGTAAATTCACTGTTCAATTTATAGCTTGCTACAGATCTCCCACCTTGTCTCAGGACCCTCACGCAGCATTCCTGAGAACATTAGAAAGTATGAAGATTCTACCCAACACCATGCTACTGGGTGACTTCAACTATCCAAACATTCACTGGGAAAACTACTCAAGCTCAAACGCCCTAGCCCAATGCTTCCTTGAGTTTATAAACTCAAACGCCCTTGAACAGCTGGTCACCACTCCCACAAGAGGTGACAACATACTGGACCTGGTCATCACCAACATGGGAACCTATGTTCCACACCTGAGGTAAACTCGTCATTGGTAAGATCAGATCACAAACTAATCACACTGGACATCCACATCCGAACCCCAGTCAAGGAAATTAAGGTAAAAAACTTCTCTAAAGCCAACTTCACACTCCTCAAGACCGAGGTGGGAAGTTTCAAAGCTCCCAATCAAATGGAAAATGATGACCCATCGGCAGAATCCTTTACAAGTGCATTCTGTGAACACCTTCAAGAATGCATGGACTGAGCCATCCCAAGTAAAACCAAAACCAACTCCTCAAAAAAGAGGAAGCCAGTCTGGTGGACCCCGGCCATAAATAAACTTTACAACAGAAGGAGGAAACTCCAGCAAGATAGAACAAAATCCCAAAATAAGAAGGCATCTCTGATTAACATCAGTAAAAAACTGCGCTCCCTCATTAAATCATCCAAGGCCAACTTTGAAAGAAAAATAGCCAATGACTCTAACGATAACCACAAGGCCTTCTTTAACTATGTCAAGAGTCTAGGGGCAAATTCTCAGATATGCTCCGAGCTAGTGCATAATGGCCATAAATACACTGAACCAACCGACATTGCCAACATCCTGGCTGACAAGTTCAGTGCAAACTTCACCCCCCCCCCACCAAAGGGGCTAGCACCCATCCCAGAAGAATGTGGCGCTCCAGATATCTCAGACACACAAGTAAAGACAGCCCTTGCAAAGGCCAAAAACACAGCATCAATGGGACCAGATGCTATCCCAGGTTGTGTGTTACACGAGCTTCAAAATGAACTAACCCCCCATCTCAAATCACTATTCAAACTCAGCCTCTCTCCAGGCTATGTACCCAAAGAATGGCGTACAGCAACAGTCGTACCACTCCACAAAGGTGGTGCCACAACTGACCCTGGGAATTATCGCCCTATAAGCTTGACTAGCTTGGTCTGCAAAGCCATGGAATGCATTATCATGGAGCTTATTAACAGGGACATTGGGAACCTCCAGACACTGGACCCCACCCAGTTCGGCTTTGTTAAAGGCAGATCTTGCCTCCTGAACTTGGTCGACTTCTTCGAAACAGTCACCAAGGCCATAGATGAAGGGAAGGTGGTCCACACAACATATCTGGACCTCACTAAGGTGTTCGACACCATCCCACACTCAGGAATCATAGACAAACTCACCAGCTTAAATATCAACCCCCATGTCACGAGATGGGTTGCCAATTGGCTCTCAGACAGAACCCACATGGTAAGAGTGGCAGGCGCCATGTCTGACTCTAAACCAGTCACAAGCGGAGTCCCACAGGGTTCAGTCCTGGGACCCTTCCTGTTCGGTATATATTTCTCCGAAGTACAGGCAAAGGCGGAGGGACTGTGGCTAACCAAGTTCGCAGATGACTGTAAATTGGGTGCAATAATTGACTCTCCAGCTGACACAGACATCCTGCAAAAGGGTCTCACAGAGACAAACACCTGGTGTCAAAGTCATGGCCTCAAGCTAAATGCCAAAAAATGCATAGTAATCCCATTTGGGAAAAACAAAGTACCTACAAACTACCATGCAGATGGGAATCCACTAAGTACAGAAGAAGTAATTAGGGACCTGGGTACCCAAGTAGATAGCATGCTCTCCTTTGATAACCACATAGCCAAAACGGTCAGGAAATCCTTCTATGTGGCACACCTTATCACAAAGGGTTTCTCATCCAGATCCAAGGAGGTGATTGTGCCCCTTTATTCCTCACTCATTAGGCCCATAATAGAGTACAATGCCCCATTTGAGATGTACCTCACTAGACACCTGCAACAACTAGAAGACCGCAGAAGTACCTCACTAAGAGGATTAAGGGCCTTAAACAATTACCCTATGAAGCACGACTAAAAAGCTCCAGCTCTTCTCAGTCACTTACCGTCTGCTCAGAGGTGACCTATGCCTGACCTATAGGGCCATGTCAAACCCTGAACTAATGGACATGCTTCACCTCAAAAAAACGAGATCCCTCAGAACCACTCGTTCTAGTGACTTGAACCTATGTACAACAATAAACAGAACATGCTGGAGGGATAGATTCCTGTCCCAGCGACTCCCCTCACTCTGGAATAGAATCCCAATCCATATTCGACAGAGCTCCTCTATGACCCTCTTCAAGAGAAATCTTGATGAGTGGATGGGTAATCGTAAGTTCTACCCTGGGATCACTTCAGGAGCCCTGTTGACAGAGGCTCAGGTTACTAATCTAATGGGGAGGCGAAAGCCATCACTCTGTGGCTAGGCTTATAAATGCCCATGGGCAGATAGCCTAGTACTTACCTATGAACCTATGAACCTATAATATATTGTACTATTTATATAAAGACTGTAAATGTGCTGACTGTTATTGCTGTAAAGAATATATCTTACTGATAATATAGGTTCATAGGTTGGTACTAGGCTATCGGCCCTAGGGCCTATACAAGCCTAGCCATAATTCCCTGGCTATTTCTTCCCACAAGATTTACTTCCCTAATTTGCTTTACTTGCTATATGTATAGTTTTAATAGCTTTTACTGGTCATAAATATTTGCATTTGTATATCTTACGCATTTTAAGTTTATTTTTGAAAACATGCTCTGGAATTCAAGATGTGAGTATAGTGCTAGAGATGTGACATTCTACACTACATAGGTGTTGATGCAGTAAGTGTAGCTCCCCTTCTCAGCACATCCCAAAACTATCTAAAGTATAAAAACCAAAATGGCAAATGGAGAAACTGCACAAACAAGTAGAGGCAAGATAAGGAAGGATCAACGCTCAAAACATGATTTCTTTACATGTAGAACTCTTGGGGATGAATTAAAGGGAATGAAACATTGTTAATAAAAAATCACTTTTGGGCATCATTATCCCTTAAGTAAAGCAACAGTTTAGAGTACTCCCAATGTAATGGAATGGGCAGAAATGCTGAAACATCCTAATGGTGGAATGAAATGGGAGGGGAGGAAGAGAAGCAGGCCTATATCAAGGTCATGAGATACGTTCACTAAACAGATGAGAAGGACATCATCAATGTCATCAAGGCAGTATGATGACTTTATAAATTTTAGGTAATGTACAAATGAAAGTTGATTGGTCCCTAGAAGTGTAGTATATTCAAAAATCTGTATACATTAATTTATCATGAAACTGTTCAACTGCACTAACATACTGATTAAATAAGTTAGAGCTGCATAAATCAAAATTCAGCAAATTATTTATTGTATACTGAGCAATCAACTCCATCTTCCGATTCCTTATCTTTATGAGTTATTTTATCAGTTGTCTCTTTGAGTTACTTCTAGCATAAGCAGGTTTGTTCATAAAACTATGCTGCCATTGAAAAGCAGGAGATATTCTGAGCTACCTCTTTTATAAAGGGTTTTTACTCTGAAAATAGTTACTGCCATCTCAATATGGGAGAGTTTTAATCTACATTAAGAAACAATCCCACTTAACTAGTCTTAATGTGTCATGGCAGTTTATATTAACCTCAAAAGAAAGGTTAGACAAAGGTACAAATGCCTCAAGTTATTTATGAACAGTCCAGGAAACATTTGAAAATGAATCTACAAAGAACTTAAATGTAGATTTATAATACTCAGTCCTTAGAATTCAGAAAAGCTTACCATAAGCGGGAAGCCTTAACATGTGTGTTTTCCCACTTGCAGTTTGTTTGTCTTTTTGGCTTTTCCCGGTTAGGGGTCACCACAGCAGAACTCCGGTCCGCTAATAATTGGCAGTAGATCTTCACGAACACCGAGGTGCCATCTCAACGTTCAACCTTCAACGAAAGCACGCCCATTTACGCATGTCTTTTGAACGCCCACCCAACCGCGGTGAGGACATGCAGACTCCACACAGAATGCACTCCCTGCACTCCAGTCGGGAATCGAACGGGAGAACTTCTTGCTGTGAGGCAACAACATTACTGCTGCACAACCGCGGATGTTGTTTTCCCACTTGCAGTAAGCCCTTCTACTTCTTTAAATACTCTACTGTTGAGGTTTCCTATTAGCAGGAGGTTAAATACAATGGGTGGTCCAACTAGCAGAACTACATGCTAATATAGCAGGCCAGGGGAGCAGCTAATACTAATTAGCCATGTGCTCTCCCATGGAAATGCCAGTGGCTCCCAAATTATGCTTTTGAGCGGCTGCAAATATTTCAGGTGGTGGAAGAAAAGGTTAAAGCCATCAAAAGACAGAAGTTAATATTCACTCCTATGGAAGCAGTCTTGGTGAAAGTAAGTCCAGGGAAGAAGGGGGGGGGGATTGCTGCTTATAAGTTTGTGTGTATGTGTATGTTTGCTTGGGTGATCACAGCAGGTGAGGCTGGTAGGGAATCAAAAGTCAAGATATGGGTTGGTGGGTGTATGTGTGTGTGTAGAGGGTGAATGGCAAGTCTAATCATGAGTGAGACTGACTGTGGGGAGTGTATGTGTGTGTGTATATAGGGGAGCCTTTGCCCATACAATGCATGGGCCACCAGGGAAAATGCTAGTGCCATCAGTTCTGTCAGCTTGTATTAGCTAAGGAGTAAGTCACAGATATGCTAATGAGCCAGTAATAACGTCTTTCTTACTGCAGCCGTAGCTGTCTTTGAATAACATTTTCTCACCTTCTTGGAAACTGACATACCTGTGGTAGGCAATTTACATAAGTGATGAAATGTTTCTGAATCCTATGGAAAGAGTTGTTTCAATATGCAAGAAGTGGGGAAACTGGTCACAATCACCATTACTGAGTGCCACCCCTGTTTAATTCGCACTGTGAATGATAACCTTTTTACATAATACAAGAAGACTGATTCACAAACTCATTCAGGAATGTTGCTACACATAAAGAAAAATGTTAATTAATTCTAACATTATCGGTATTTCTTGTCTTTAAAGTATCAACAAATATGCACATAATGAATGAAAAAGCATATTAAAAATGGTGAACTACTTGTGAACAAAAAATGCATTCAATGCCTGGCTCTGTCACATAGAGAAATAAAGCCCTGCCTATGACCCAGATGACCCAAGTTCAGTTAGTGGCCTGAGTGCTGGAAGACCCCAGCAGAGGAAGGCGGAAGTGAGTGGTTTATGCTGGCTCATTCATCCTGTAAAGAAGGATTTGATGGTACCAGTCTGCTCATATGTTACCATTCTGTTGCAGACCTGTACAATATTGGTGGCCATGGAACCATGGTATGTGGACCTGGTGATACCAAATAAGTGACACCAGCCCTCATGAGGCATGCATATGAGAGGATGGTGTGCATCCTCCCTGATTAGGCATGAATGTGGGAGGATGGTGTGCAATTTCCAATTCAGAGACAACACCACTGTATGTTGTCTCTGGCCTTCAGCAAATGTTAATGAGGCATTCTGGGGGGAAGGACCTATACTAATTATTCATTTGCTGTCTCCCTACAAATGCCTGCAGTGAGGTATTTATGCAAATGAGCAATTCAAGGAGTTACCTTACCTGGCCATGTTAATGAATATGTTGAAAAGCTCATGTTCACCCACTATTTGAATGGGTGAGACCTCATTAGTTGCAAGTAACAGGGAGTTTAGCAGCACAGTAATGATGGTGTGTGTGTGTGTGTGTGTGTGTGTGTGTGTGTGTGTGTGTGTGTGTGTGTGTGTGTGTGTGTGTACACGTGCGCATTTGTGTGGTGCATGTGTGAGTGTGTGCAGAGGGATGAAGGGCCTCAGATGCACAGGTGTGTGCGTGACTGTATATCTACCTGTCTAAGTGGTCATGGGGGGGTCAGTTAGGGTACAGGTAGGTGTGTGTGTGTGTGTGTGTGTGTGTGTGTGTGTGTGTGTGTGTGTGTGTGTGGGCGCACGCGCGCATCAATGTGTGAATGTGTGTAGGGAGGTGTGGTGTCATACCTCCATACACTCCACTAACCTAACAAGCAAATCTTGCAATGTTGGGGAACACTAGATACCAGAGTTACTCTTTCTCTTGTGCCCTAAAGCACTTAAAAAAGTAAGAGAACAAGTTTTGCAGCAAGAAAGACATGGGCCGGGGAAGAGCACAAGGCAACGAGGATAGATACTCTGTGTGTGTGTGTGTGTGTGTGTGTGTGTGTGTGTGTGTGTGTGTGTGTGTGTGTGTAACACACACACACACAGACACACACACACACACATAGAAGTGTTAGTCTTCTGTGCCACTACCAGGCACCAGAGATACCTCTAATATATTACCATAAATCTTTGAAAATAAAAAAAGTTAAAGTAAAAGTAGAGGTTTCAAACCCTGATCCCTTGGTACAAAAGCAGCTTGTTAAGCAGGAGCCTTAAACCACTACACTAACTGAGGAGTTAGTCTTTCAGAAGTATGAAACTCTAATGTCTGGCATTATTCACTGATTGTAATTGTCTGTGACTTGCAAGGGACAGGGCATTTGTAAGAGATAACATCAAAAGAAGCCCATAAAATCAGGGACAGCTGAGAGGGATGAGGGTGTGTCCATAAAGGGGGGGGGGTGGCAGCTTCAGGACAAAGCTGGGAGGAATATAATATGACATCAGGGAGAATTTTTAAACTCTTACTTGGACTCACTTAAAAAAAAATTAATAGAGCAACACGTCTAGCATTACAATGTGCTTTATGAACAATATGAAGCATAAAACTATAATGTCTGGCAAAACATCTCATTGTCTCTCATAGACATTATGATCTCAGGGGAAGTAAACTGCTTACAATTCAGACCAACACTTATTGTTCCAAACTGCAGTGAGCAAGCAAACATGGGAAAGCAATGCTTTGGGCAAACATGCTCAAACACTTTAAAAATAGGCAATCAGGATTGGAGCATTTGAAGGGAACCCTTTTTTAAGTGTTCATTAAAATCGGAATTTTTGAAAGGCATCCATTTAAAGATAAATCAGCAGTTAATGTTGAAATACTCAGAACTATGAGAAGATTTAATATGTCTCTAGGCTTTGTAAGAACAGGTCTTTTCAGCAGGAAGCAGCAAAATGTCTCCTCCCACATTTCTATTTATGGTACAGCAACTTGATTTATCCCATGTTATTAATATAATAATATTTACAGTCCTAATTGTATCTGTTTTTCTGTTTCCCAGGCTGTGTTCACAGTCCCCATTTTACACTCTGGGATGCTGGGACCCTATCTTCGATGGGGGTAAAAAGTTTTGTGGAGAATGGGGACGTTAAACTGTTGACAGAGGAAGTAGAGTCATCAGAAGGCAATGTTCATCACTGGTTCACAGCTAATCCTATCACATCTGGTGAAGGAAAGACAAGTACAGTCTTCAGAACAGACCCATCCTATCATCTAGTAAGTCATCTTACATTCACTTTAACAAAAAGGCTGATATTCATTATTGTCAGTTTCTAAGCAAAAAATAACAGAATAATGAAGTTGTGATGCTCAGGTGGGGTGGTCTCACTAATCATATTGATATATCCTTCTATTTCTGCTTAACTTGCAAAGGACAAATTGAACCATTAAGAAGCATACTATGTAGGATGCATAAACCAAGCAATAACAACATACTGCTAAGCTATAATCATCTGTTAAATTAGAAGATATGACTTAAAGCTGCATGCATCTACTATCTGAATGTTAGCATCTCCAGATGCCTTATATCTTATAGCAAACCTCTTTTCTAAATGTGACAAAGTAAATCTTTTTTGTTGATTCTATATACTACTAATGCATTAGATTCACTCTGTTTCTTCTTATATTTGATTTTTTATATCGCAAATATTGATGAGGTTTATTTTGCACTCTGTCCTCCTAAAAAGGAGTTGGAGACCCCTTAATACAACATAGCCTAGACATTGTACATTCTTTTTCCATTAAGTTGCAGTGACACTGCTATGAGTCTCTGCCTTTTCAATAGTCCATGAAAATGGACTCAGTACTTGTTTATCTAAGCCCAGCTTACTATAAGCTAGTAAAAAAAAACTTTTCTTGTTCTATTCAAATTGTTTGCCCCATACAAAATATGTGTTAAGCATTCAGATCTGTAGTCATTAACAAATGTCAAACCTTCACTCTCCAACATTCCTGAAAGGTATAAAAACTGTCAACTCTACCTATTTGTCACTGATTGAAAGCTGTCATTTCAAAGAGCTAGAAAGACAAATAACAGCTGGCTGCAGATTTGATATTGTTCTTAATTGTTTAGTTAAATGATTAAAAGCAACATTTCACTAGCCCAAAATTACAGTATTTACCAGTTTGTTTATGTATAGTCATAGCTCAGTTCATCTCTTTTCTATTAACTCATTCCCTCCAGTACAAGTCTTTTGAGTGTGTACCTTTAACTCCTAGTAGGTGTGCCCTGAGCCTTTAAAAATTGAGTCATCACCTTGCAATTCTAATAGATACTCATTGACAGAGGTCAAATATCAGTACAATTGTATTTGCCATCATGTATGCTTCAAGATAAAATATCCTGATACCTTATATGTAGCATGGTTTGAAATTATTAATGCAAGTATGAACAAGTAATATTTGACGCCTAGAGGAGCAGTAGGAGGTAACTGCAGAAACGCCTGGAGACGTCACTCGGATGTAACGGAAACAACGATTCCTCCAAGAACTAGCTCATTGAAAAAGGAGTTCACTTTAGCTGTTTATAGCACTTTATGTACCTCATGAAAATACAGACTGGGGATACAAATTTCTAGGCATTGACCTTTATAAGTAATGTGAGGTTTGCATAAGTAAAAAATGATAGAGCCTTCATGATCTGCATTCATGATCTGTGACAGTCACAACTTAAGAAAACAAAGGTAATAAAGGGTTACTGGGCACTAAACAACATTTAAATGATATTACAGGGAGAAAAATAACATAGTTAATATAATGGTAACTATGGTATAGGGTGGAGTCTTCCCTTAATGAAATGTTAATACAATGCTGTAGTTCAAGGAACTTTTTTAAAATAAGACTGAAGTCAGCAGACTGAGCAGTTTTGTGTAGGCATATCTTTAGTAGTAGGATAGCACATCTGTTTGGTTGGGTTTGCACATTTATTTTACAAATCACTACCACATGTAATAGAGACTGAGAAGCGATATGAGTACAATATGGTTGTAATAGCTCATGTACATAGTGTGAAGATGTGAGGCATTTTCATCTATGCCAGGAGAAGTAGGGCAGTGGATGTGTAACACAAGCCAGCACAGCTAGCTGGAATTTTGTAAAGATTTATGTCACTTGTATATGAAATTGATTTGTACAGATGCTTGTGTTGAAAAATGTATTTGTAAAGCTGCTTGTATTAAAAATGTACGAACAGCATGCCCTGATGGACAGAAAAGGAGGTGTACATGTATTATTGTGGCTGTTTAAATGTATATGTTTTAACAGAGGATAATGGAAGAGGTGAGGTTAATCTCAAACTTTAAAAATAGTAAGAAATTAAATTACTGGGCCTAGACCATAAAGATGTTATCTTACAGTTCTCATTGCAGCCAGAGACAAAAAGTCTGTACTGGGAAGCTTTCTGCATTGCCACTGGGGTGAATTAACTGCTATTCTGAAAGGGGGAGAGGTTTGAAATTGTTTTACGACTTCCAAGTGCTGCAGCAGATCTTAGCAAGGCTGTGTGTGTGTGTGTGTGTGTGTGTGTGTGTGTGTGTGTGTGTGTGTGTGTGTGTGTGTGTGTGTATTATTATTGATAAACAGGTGCTAAATCCTGGCAGTTTCTAGTACTGGGGGGGTTGCATAGGAACCAGAAGTCAGATGACCAGATGTCATTCTGTAATCCATCACTAAAAATAATGTTTAATACTAGGTGAGACTAAAGTCTCACAGCACTCTGTTTTTGTTACCTGACAAAGAAGGATCTCTCACCTACTTCATCTTGCCTTCCTCTAGTAAGTAACCAGGGAATAATAATTCTTTAGATTAGTCAGAAAAATATAGTGAGATTCGTTAAGTATTTTTTTTCTGTAATTGTGTGAACATGTCCACCTGTGTTATTTTTAATATTTTCTGTGACTGAAACTCTGGTGTTTATTTTTAAATAGATGTTTAGAGTTTTTCATGTTCTTTTATTATTTATTCTTAAATATATTTAAACTTTTCATTGTGGCTGGTCCTTTAAAGTATATTTTAGCCTTTGGGAGTACTCACATCTACTGGTGACACTGTGGCCACTCCTGAAAGCCTGGATGTTTGGTCAACATTACCATTTGTATTAATATTAATTTCAGTCAGTATAAATGGGTACCCTTGCAAGATCCTTAGAGTAGCTGGCTTTGGGGGGTCTGGTGGCAGTGTAAGTACCTAATAGTCTGAGCAGAAGAGGGCATAGCTAGTAAATCTCTGCCTTCCTTTCCCAGGTGTGTGTGTGTGTGTGTGTGTGTGTGTGTGTGTGTGTGTGTGTGTGTGTGTGTGTGTGTGTGCGTGCGTGCGTGCGTGCATGTGTGTGTGTGTGTGTGTGTGTGTGTGTGTGTGTGTGTGTGTGTGCGTCAGCTACTTGGAGCAGGGACATGAAGCACTGGTTTCACACAGAGGATGCTGGAGGACTTGGCTTGGACACTCAGCTGAGAAATTAACTCCACAGCTTTGCCAGTGGCGAGCCTTATGGGGGACTTGGGGAAAGACAGAGAGAAACCCAGACCCCGGGCTGAGTGCGTTCCCTATGTGCACTTAAGGGAAATTGTACTTGCTGCAGAGAGCTGCATCTGGAAATACTGTGTACATCTATTTTTGTTCCAAGTGAATGTCCCTCTCCAGTGTCAGTGTTGAGGACTGAGGCTCATTGAATACTGGTCCAGAGTGGGGATATCACACATAGTACAAGCATGAAGAAAATATTAGGCTCTGTATAAAATGAACCTTGACACCTCATCATTTCTGTATCCCTGGCATCCTTCTTAATCTATTGCCACCTTTTCTCTTTAGCTTCACAAAAGGATAAACATTTATTTTAGTCAGCAACTTATACAGACTAGCAGAACACAATACGTCTCACTAAAGTCTAAATGGTCTTTGCAGTAGATGCTACACTAACAAAAGTTGACAGATCTTTGGAAATGGATGCAAGTGAATACAAAAAAATCATGCCTTCTACTCCTTATCAATAACAGAAAATTCCGGATTAAAGCTCTGCAATTTGAATCACTTGCTTTAGAAGCAAGCAGTATGATTGTCCCTCCTCAAGTTACCTTGCTCCATATCAAATTCGGACAACACATAGTGCTCTTATCACTATCACAAGGGTCACAGTCAAAAAGTGTAGAATATTTATAATCATGTAGCCTTTCTAAAAATCAAAAACAAGTGTTCAGACTTCTTTTTGCTACCTGTTTTTTTTTTTTCTTTACATGCAGCAAAACTCCAAACAAATAATGAAATGCTGGTTTGGATGAAAAGGTTACAGAAGTCAATAGTAAAGGCAAGAATGACAATAAGAGCAAAACAACTTAATTACTGCATCAAACAGAGTGAACAGAGAGGAACAGATTGAAATAAATGACTTATCTGCAGATAATCTAATGGTTATGTGGACCAAATGGGATAGGAAAGCATCTAGTATTCATAAGAGCCAAACTAAAAGGTAAAAAGGTCTCACAGATAAACCAGTCAGTAAAAACTACATGAAAAACTCAGACAAGCCAGAGTTTTCACTATGGGATACTGTAAGCCTTCAATAATAGAGACCATGGGATTTATACAAATGACCCTTAAGGACACAGAGTGTTTCAGCTGCATGGCTTCTGAATGTCCATAACTTTTTATTTTTTAAGTGTTTATGGGTACCTTCACACCACTAAAGCCAAATACCAATAGCTCAAGACATACATGTTTGAGTCTTTTAGTGAACTTATTAGCACAGCATATGTGGATTGTCTATAATTAGAAATACATGCCTTTAAAAATAGCTGACCCCATAAATATTAAGGTGCCTGCAAAGTTTCCCAACTAACTTCTTCTTCTTCCGACTTTTCCCAGTTAGGGGTCGCCACAGTGGATCACCTGTCTGCTCATGATTGGCAGTGGAGTTTTATGGTGTCAAGTTGCCAGCTTGGCGCCCAACCTTCCACAGAAGGCACACACACGCAGACACATGAGGCCAATTTAGAGTGTCCAATCCACCTACAGCATGTCTTTGGGATGTGGGAGGAAACCAGAGCACCCAGAGGAAACCCACGTAACCACAGGGAGGACATGCAGACTCTGCACAGAAGGCACCCCAGCCAAGGACTGAACCGGAGAACCTCTTGCTGTGAAGCGGCAACGCTAACTGCTGCACCACCATGGCCACCCTAAAGTTTCCCAACTAACATCCAAACCAAATAGTAAAAAGATCACACAGACAAACCTTAGTAAAAACTGCAAGAAAATTTCAGCCAAGCTAGAGTTTTCTCTATGTAGCACCTTAAACCTCTAGTAATGGAGACTTTATTGGCCTGAATGCCCCCATAAAGATTTAAAAAATCAAAAAAACTGAAATGGTCGAAGATTGCATACACCAAAGGGAAAGGTTGAGGGAAGAACAGAAAGAAAAACTAAGTTATCATATTAATATTGCAATTTTAACTGGTGAGAATTTATCTAAGGACAATGTGACTGTGCTTCAGTGTGGTTTCATGTATATTCCATCTAATAATGTCAATATAACCAACTTTATTGTGGACTTTAAATTATATTTGAGAAAGTTAAATCTGAAGTTCATTTTTGAGGGTTTGTCTGTTAGTAATACATCTTTAGATGTGCCTAAAGGGAGAAGTATTTATAATCCGGCTTTGTGCCCCACCCTACAAGTTTTTGGTGGACTTTGTGTAAAACAATTTAGAAATTTGAGATTTGGTAACAACAGTCCATCAAATCTTTCTATTGGGGAAAAGAAAGCTCTGTATGAGTTGGCTACCAATCATGAATTAAGAGTAATGAAGGCAGACAAGGGTGGGTCTATTGTTATCATGGAGGTTAGTGATTACGAAAAGGCTATGTTTGAACTGCTGAGTGATGATAAGAACTACAGACAAGTTACTGCTGAGTACATTCAGAATTGTTTCAAAAGAGCTGATAGCCTTTTATTT